>NC_069507.1:176350565-176595408 GCF_027579735.1 Bombina bombina
CCGAAAGTTGTTTCTAACAAAAACATTAACCAGGAGATAGTCGTGCCTTCTTTGTGTCCGAATCCAGTTTCAAAGAAGGAACGTCTGTTGCACAATTTGGATGTTGTTCGTGCTCTAAAATTCTATTTAGATGCTACAAAGGATTTTAGACAAACATCTTCCTTGTTTGTTGTTTATTCTGGTAAAAGGAGAGGTCAAAAAGCAACTTCTACCTCTCTCTCTTTTTGGATTAAAAGCATCATCAGATTGGCTTACGAGACTGCCGGACGGCAGCCTCCTGACAGAATCACAGCTCATTCCACTAGGGCTGTGGCTTCCACATGGGCCTTCAAGAACGAGGCTTCTGTTGATCAGATATGTAAGGCAGCGACTTGGTCTTCACTGCACACTTTTACTAAATTTTACAAGTTTGATACTTTTGCTTCTTCTGAGGCTATTTTTGGGAGAAAGGTTTTGCAAGCCGTGGTGCCTTCCATCTAGGTGACCTGATTTGCTCCCTCCCTTCATCCGTGTCCTAAAGCTTTGGTATTGGTTCCCACAAGTAAGGATGACGCCGTGGACCGGACACACCTATGTTGGAGAAAACAGAATTTATGTTTACCTGATAAATTACTTTCTCCAACGGTGTGTCCGGTCCACGGCCCGCCCTGGTTTTTTAATCAGGTCTGATAATTTATTTTCTTTAACTACAGTCACCACGGTATCATATGATTTCTCCTATGCAAATATTCCTCCTTTACGTCGGTCGAATGACTGGGGAAGGCGGAGCCTAGGAGGGATCATGTGACCAGCTTTGCTGGGCTCTTTGCCATTTCCTGTTGGGGAGGAGAATATCCCACAAGTAAGGATGACGCCGTGGACCGGACACACCGTTGGAGAAAGTAATTTATCAGGTAAGCATAAATTCTGTTTTCAAACAGTGAGCAGAGAGGCTCAGTGTGAGGGTGTTACGCGATAACTTTTTAGCCAGCAGCTATGTGACAAAAAGGAAGCTGATAGTCTGCTTATGGTTCCCTGGGGCTTATTTTGTAACTAATAATGGCGACCAGGAACTGCATATTCAAACGCCCACAATGGGCGGAGCTTGTGTGGCGCCAAATTGGTTGCGCGCCTTCTTTAATACTTCCGGTTATAGGAAGACGGGTAGATGTTGGCGCTTGGGGTTATGTGAACACTTAGTCATTTAGCGAAGCGCACCCCTTGTGGGATTTCTACTACTCACAGAAGTGGATATGAGCGAGCATATGCCTAAATGTATGTCAGCTGTTGACTTATCCGTGTCAGCTCAGTGCTGAAGTTTCTAGCTACATCGCTTCTTTAATAAAGACTTTAGGTCAGAGTGATTCCGTTTTAGAAAACTCTTCCACTGACTCAATTTGTGCACAAAGGCTAACATACACCTCAGCTGGGTTTAGCTGAGGTGTAGAGGTTTTTCTTTTATAATTATCTTATTCCTTCTCAGCCATTTCTGCCCACAGTAAAGTTAAAAATTAAAAGAACAAAAAGTAACTGTTTAAAATTTAAAGAGACAGTAATAGTTTACTTCTACTAGATACGACAAGTCCTCGGATTCATCCTTGTGGGATATTATCCTTCTGCTAACAGGAAGTGGCAAAAAGCACCACAGCAATCTCCTCCCTTCTCTCCACCCCCAGTTATTCTCTTTGCCTATGCTAGTAATAGGAAGGGTAGAGTGATAGTGGTGATAAAATGATAGTTTTTATTTTCTTCAAGCAAGATTTTGTTATTTTAAATGGCACCGGTGAGTGCTATTTTTCTCTTGTTAGGTGTATCCAGTCCACGGATCATCCATTACTTGTGGGATATTCTCCTTCCCAACAGGAAGTTGCAAGAGGATCACCCACAGCAGAGCTGCTATATAGCTCCTCCCCTAACTGCCATATCCAGTCATTCTCTTGCAAGCTCTCAACATAGCTGGAGTTAGTAAGAGGAAAGTGGTAAAATATAGTTAGTTTTTTTCTTCAATCAAAAGTTTATTGTTTTTAAATGGTACCAGAGTTGTGCTATTTTATCTCAGGCAGTATTTAGAAGAAGAATCTGCCTGCGTTTTTCTATGATCTTAGCAGAAGTAACTAAGATCCACTGCTATTCTCACATATGTCTGAGGAGTGAGGTAACTTCAGAGGGAGAATGGCGTGCAGGTTATCCTGCAATAAGGTATGTGCAGTTAAGTTTTTCTAGGGATGGAATTTGCTAGAAAATGCTGCTGATACCGGATTAATGTAAGTTAAAGCCTAAATGCAGTGATTTAATAGCGACTAGTATCAGGCTTGCTATCAAAGGTATATACTCTGATTAATGTGCAATATAAAACGTTTGCTGGCATGTTTAATCGTTTTTATATATGCTTTGGTGATAAAACTTATTGGGGCCTAGTTTTTTCCACATGTCTGGCTTTATTTTTGCCTAGAAACAGTTTCCTGAGGCTTTCCACTGTTATAGTATAAAAGTTACAGTTGGTGCAGTTAAAATTACAAACTGTGACATTCAGCTTCCCTCAGCAGTCCCCTGCATGCTATAGGACATCTCTGAAGGGCTCAAATGGCTTCAAAAGTAGGAGCTGTGGCAGTTGTTATGACTGTTTAAAAAACATATTTTTCGTTTTGTTAATCTGTTTTTTGTTTTAAGGGGTTAATCATCCATTTGCAAGTGGGTGCAATGCTCTGCTAACTTGTTACATACACTGTAAAAATTTTGTTAGTTTAACTGCCTTTTTTCACTGTTATTTCAAATTTTGGCAAAATTTGTTTCTCTTAAAGGCACAGTAACGTTTTTTTTTTATATTGCTTGTTAACTTGATTTAAAGTGTTTTCCAAGCTTGCTAGTCTCATTGCTAGTCTGTATAAACATGTCTGACATAGAGGAAACTCCTTGTTCATTATGTTTAAAAGCCATGGTGGAACCCCATAGGAGAATGTGTACTAAATGTATTGATTTCACTTTAAACAATAAAGATCAGCTGTTATCTTTAAAAGAATTATCACCAGAGGATTCTGACGAGGGGGAAGTTATGCCGACTAACTCTCCCCACGTGTTGGACCCTTTGACTCCCGCTCAAGGGACTCACGCTAAAATGGCGCCAAGTACATCAAAGACGCCCATAGCGATTACTTTGCAGGACATGGCGGCAATCATGGATAATACCCTGTCAGCGGTATTAGCCAGACTGCCTGAATTCAGAGGAAAGCGCGATAGCTCTGGGGTTAGACGTAATACAGAGCGCGCAGATGTTTTAAGGCCCATGTCTGATACTGCGTCACAATATGCAGAAGCTGAGGAAGAGCTTCAGTCTGTGGGTTACGTCTCTGACTCGGGGGAAACCTGATTCAGATATGTCTACTTTTAAATTTAAGCTTGAGAACCTCCGGGTGTTGCTTGGAGAGGTTTTAGCTGCTCTGAATGACTGTGACACAATTGCAGTGCCAGAGAAATTGTGTAGACTGGATAAATACTACGCGGTGCCGGTGTGTACTGACGCTTTTTCAGATCCAATGGATAAAAAATTAGAAGGTTACCTTAAGAAAATGTTTATTCAACAAGGTTTTATCCTGCAGCCACTTGCATGCATTGCTCCTGTCACTGCTGCTGCGGCGTTCTGGTTTGAGTCTCTGGAAGAGGCCTTTCAGACAGCTACTCCATTGACTGAAATACTTGACAAGCTTAGAACACTTAAGCTAGCTAATTCTTTTGTTTCTGATGCCATTGTTCATTTGACTAAACTAACGGCTAAGAACTCTGGATTCGCCATCCAGGCGCGTAGGGCGCTATGGCTTAAATCTTGGTCAGCTGACTTGACTTCAAAGTCTAAATTACTTAACATTCCCTTCAAGGGGCAGACCCTATTCGGGCCTGGTTTGAGGGAAATTATTGCTGACATTACTGGAGGTAAGGGTCATACCCTTCCTCAGGACAGGGTTTAAATCAAGGGCCAAACAGTCTAATATCTCCAACATTGGTGTGTCCGGTCCACGGCGTCATCCTTACTTGTGGGATATTCTCTTCCCCAACAGGAAATGGCAAAGAGTCCCAGCAAAGCTGGTCACATGATCCCTCCTAGGCTCCGCCCACCCCAGTCATTCTCTTTGCCGTTGCACAGGCAACATCTCCACGGAGATGGTTAAGAGTTTTTTGGTGTTTATTCTGGTAAAAGGAGAGGTCAAAAAGCGACTTCTACCTCTTTGTCCTTTTGGCTTAAAAGCATTATCCGATTGGCTTATGAGACTGCCGGACGGCAGCCTCCCGAAAGAATCACAGCTCACTCCACTAGGGCTGTGGCTTCCACATAGGCCTTCAAGAACGAGGCTTCTGTTGACCAGATATGTAAGGCAGCGACTTGGTCTTCACTGCACACTTTTGCCAAATTTTACAAATTTGATACTTTTGCTTCTTCGGAGGCTATTTTTGGGAGAAAGGTTTTGCAAGCTGTGGTTCCTTCCGTTTAGGTGACCTGATTTGCTCCCTCCCTTCATCCGTGTCCTAAAGCTTTGGTATTGGTTCCCACAAGTAAGGATGACGCCGTGGACCGGACACACCAATGTTGGAGAAAACAGAATTTATGCTTACCTGATAAATTACTTTCTCCATCGGTGTGTCCGGTCCACGGCCCGCCCTGGTTTTTTAATCAGGTCTGATGAATTATTTTCTCTAACTACAGTCACCACGGTATCATATGGTTTCTCCTATGTATATTTCCTCCTGTCCATCGGTCGAATGACTGGGGTGGGCGGAGCCTAGGAGGGATCATGTGACCAGCTTTGCTGGGACTCTTTGCCATTTCCTGTTGGGGAAGAGAATATCCCACAAGTAAGGATGACGCCGTGGACCGGACACACCGTTGGAGAAAGTAATTTATCAGGTAAGCATAAATTCTGTTTTTCGTGCCTTTCGAAACTTCAAGGCAGGTGCAGCATCAACTTCCTCTGCTACAAAACAAGAGGGGACTTTTGCGCAATCCAAGCCGGCCTGGAAATCTAACCAGGCCTGGAGCAAAGGCAAGCAGGCCAGAAAGCCTGCTGCTGCCTCTAAGACAGCATGAAGGAACGGCCCCCTATCCGGCAACGGATCTAGTAGGGGGCAGACTTTCTCTCTTCGCCCAGGCGTGGGCAAGAGATGTTCAGGATCCCTGGGCGTTGGAGATCATATCTCAGGGATATCTTCTGGACTTCAAAGCTTCCCCCCCACAAGGGAGATTTCACCTTTCGAGATTATCTGTAAACCAGATAAAGAAAGAGGCATTCTTACGCTGTGTGCAAGACCTCCTAATAATGGGAGTGATCCATCCAGTTCCACAGATGGATAAAGGACAGGGATTTTATTCAAATCTGTGGTTCCCAAAAAAGAGGGAACCTTCAGACCAATTTTGGATCTATAGATCTTAAACAAATTCCTCAGAGTTCCATCGTTCAAAATGGAAACTATTCGGACAATCCTACCTATGATCCAGGAGGGTCAGTACATGACCACAGTGGATTTGAAGGATGCTTACCTTCACATACCGATTCACAAAGATCATCATCGGTTCCTAAGGTTTGCCTTTCTAGACAGGCATTACCAGTTTGTGGCTCTTCCCTTCGGGTTAGCTACAGCCCCAAGAATTTTTACAAAGGTTCTGGGGTCTCTTCTGGCGGTCCTAAGACCACGGGGCATAGCAGTGGCCCCTTATCTAGACGACATCCTGATACAGGCGTCAAACTTCCAAATTGCCAAATCTCATACTGACATAGTGTTGGCATTTCTGAGGTCGCATGGGTGGAAAGTGAACGAGGGAAAGAGTTCTCTATCACCCCTCACAAGGGTTTCTTTCCTAGGAACTCTGATAGATTCTGTAGAAATGAAAATTTACCTGACGGAGTCCAGGTTATCAAAGCTTCTAAATTCCTGCCGTGTTCTTCATTACATTCCGTGCCCTTCGGTGGCTCAGTGCATGGAAGTGATCGGCTTAATGGTAGCGGCGATGGACATAGTGCCATTTGCGCGCCTACATCTCAGACCGCTGCAATTATGCATGCTCAGTCAGTGGAATGGGGATTACACAGATTTGTCCCCTCTGCTAAATCTGGATCAAGAGACCAGAGATTCTCTTCTCTGGTGGCTATCTCGGGTCCATCTGTCCAAAGGTATGACCTTTCGCAGGCCAGATTGGACAATTGTAACAACAGATGCCAGCCTTCTAGGTTGGGGTGCAGTCTGGAATTCCCTGAAGGCTCAGGGATCGTGGAGTTAAGAGCAATATTCAATGCTCTTCTAGCTTGGCCTCAGTTAGCAACCCTGAGGTTCGTCAGATTTCAGTCGGACAACATCACCACTGTGGCTTACATCAACCATCAAGGGGGGACCAGGAGCTCCCTAGCGATGTTAGAAGTCTCCAAGATAATTCGCTGGGCAGAGACTCACTCTTGCCATCTATCAGCGATCCATATCCCAGGTGTAGAGAACTGGGAGGCGGATTTTCTAAGTCGTCAGACTTTTCATCCGGGGGAGTGGGAACTCCATCCGGAGGTGTTTGCTCAATTGGTTCATCGTTGGGGCACACCAGAATTGGATCTCATGGCGTCTCGCCAGAACGCCAAGCTTCCTTGTTACGGATCCAGGTCAAGGGACCCAGAAGCGACGCTGATAGATGCTCTAGCAGCACCGTGGTTCTTCAACCTGGCTTATGTGTTTCCACCGTTTCCTCTGCTCCCTCGACTGATTGCCAAAATTAAACAGGAGAGAGCATCTGTGATCTTGATCGCGCCTGCGTGGCCACGCAGGATCTGGTATGCAGACCTGGTGGACATGTCATCCTTTCCACCTTGGCCTCTGCCTCTGAGACAAGACCTTCTACTACAAGGTCCTTTCAATCATCCAAATCTAATTTCTCTGAGACTGACTGCCTGGAGATTGAACGCTTGATTTTATCAAGGCGTGGCTTCTCCGAGTCAGTCATTGATACCTTAATACATGCACGAAAGCCTGTAACCAGGAAAATCTACCATAAGATATGGCGCAAATATCTTCATTGGTGTGAATCCAAGAATTACTCATGGAGTAAGGTTAGGATTCCTAGGATATTGTCCTTTCTCCAAGAGGGTTTGGATAAAGGATTATCAGCTAGTTCTTTAAAGGGACAGATTTCTGCTCTGTCTATCCTTTTGCACAAGCGTCTGGCAGAGGTTCCAGACGTCCAGGCATTTTGTCAGGCTTTGGTTAGAATTAAGCCTGTGTTTAAACCTGTTGCTCCTCCATGGAGCTTAAACTTGGTTCTTAAGGTTCTTCAAGGAGTTCTGTTTGAACCCCTTCATTCCATTGATATCAAACTTTTATCTTGGAAAGTTCTGTTTTTGATGGCTATTTCCTCGGATCGTAGAGTCTCTGAGTTATCAGCTTTACAATGTGATTCTCCTTATCTGTTTTTTTCATACAGATAAAGTAGTTCTGCGTACAAAACCTGGGTTTTTACCTAAGGTAGTTTCCAACAAGAATATCAATCAAGAGATTGTTGTTCCATCATTGTGTCCTAATCCTTCTTCAAAGAAGGAACGTCTTTTACATAATTTGGACGTAGTCCGTGCTTTAAAGTTTTACTTACAAGCGACTAAAGATTTTCGTCAAACATCTTCCCTGTTTGTTGTTTACTCTGGACAGAGGAGAGGTCAAAAGGCTTCGGCAACCTCTCTTTCTTTTTGGCTTCGGAGCGTAATACGCTTAGCCTATGAGACTGCTGGACAGCAGCCCCCTGAAAGGATTACAGCTCATTCTACTAGAGCTGTGGCTTCCACCTGGGCCTTTAAAAATGAGGCTTCTGTTGAACAGATTTGCAAAGCGGCGACTTGGTCTTCGCTTCATACCTTTTCAAAATTTTACAAATTTGATACTTTTGCTTCTTCGAGGGTCTATTTTGGGAGAAAGGTTCTACAGGCAGTAGTCCCTTCTGTTTAAGTACCTGCCTTGTCCCTCCCTTCATCCGTGTACTTTAGCTTTGGTATTGGTATCCCACAAGTAATGGATGATCCGTGGACTGGATACACCTAACAAGAGAAAACATAATTTATGCTTACCTGATAAATTTATTTCTCTTGTGGTGTATCCAGTCCACGGCCCGCCCTGTCCTTTTAAGGCAGGTCTAAATTTTAAACTACAGTCACCACTGCACCCTATGGTTTCTCCTTTCTCGGCTAGTTTTGGTCGAATGACTGGATATGGCAGTTAGGGGAGGAGCTATATAGCAGCTCTGCTGTGGGTGATCCTCTTGCAACTTCCTGTTGGGAAGGAGAATATCCCACAAGTAATGGATGATCCGTGGACTGGATACACCACAAGAGAAATAAATTTATCAGGTAAGCATAAATTATGTTTTTCTCAGGCAGCAGATGGATGAAGATTTCTGCCTGGAAACTGATGATCTTAGCAATTGTCACTAAGATCCAGAGAAGTTCCCACAGAATGGCTGAGGAGTACTTGAGAAGCTTCAGTGTGGGGAACGTTTTTTCATGCTACAAGCATTGAGGTATGTTCAGTCATTTTTTTCTTGAGAGACTGTGTTATTTCAGAACTGGCTGACAGTATTCCCATAAGGGAAGGGGTAAGTAGTAATCCTACATGTGATAGAAGGGTATTACTGGGACCTGTATGTTATGGGCTGAAAATGGTTGACACTGATAACATAATGTTTTTGAGCAAAACGATTTTGTGTTTAGAGGACAACTAAACGTTTTTTGTGTGCAAACGTTTTGATGGCACTGGAAGGTTCACATGGCTTTCAATAATAGGTTGGGTACATGAAAACCCACATGGCTAGGTTCAAGACCCTTTACAGCGGTTTTTACTAGGCAGAGAGACATCGATATTGATGGACGGGGCCTAATTTCGCGCCTCAGATGCGCAGTTGAATTTCCTATGCAAGCAGCAAGCTCCAACGGGCCTAAGCTGAAAGATTTGGCCTAAACGAAGGGATAGAGTGTATTAACAGACCCCTGAGGGCAGGTAGGTGCCACAGCAGAGCTGTGGCGAGGTACAGGGGGTTGATTTGTTACTTTCATAACGTTTTTGAGTAAGCTTTCCTTACTTGTGGTGCAATCTTAGCTAGCAAGATAAGACACATATATCCTAAAATGGTGATAATTATAACATTTTAGAGCAGTTTTGCAGAAATTTGTACGCTTTTTTACTCTTAAAGGCGCAGTACCGTTTTTCATATTGTTGTTTTTTTTTCACTAAATAAAGTGTTTTCAAGACTGTTTGTTGTAATTACTAGCCTTTTTCAACATGTCTGATATTGAGGAAAGTCAATGTTCTATGTGTTTAGAAGCCATTGTGGAACCCCCACTTAAAATGTGTCCCTCATGTACTGATAGGACCTTACATTGCAAAGAACATATTTTAGGTGGTAAAAGTATGTCTCAGGATGATTCTCAGTCTGAAGAGAATCAGGTTATGCCATCCAATTCTCCCCAAGTGTCACAAACTTTAACGCCCGCTCAAGTGACGCCTAGTACTTCTAGTGCGTCTAATTCTTTTACCCTGCAAGATATGGCTGCAGTTATGTCTACTACCCTAACAGAGGTATTATCTAAACTGCCAGGTTTACAGCGTAAGCGCAGCAGGTCAGGCATTAGAGTAAATGCTGAGCCCTCTGATGTTTTATTGGCCATCTCCGATGTACCCTCACAGTGTTCTGATTTGGGGGTAGGGGAATTGCTGTCTGAGGGAGAGCTTTCAGACTCAGGAAAGATGTTCCCTCAAACAGACTCAGATGTGACGGCCTTTAAGTTTAAGCTTGAACACCTCCGCTTGTTGCTCCGGGAGGTTTTAGCGACTCTGGATGATTGTGACCCTATTGTCATCCCACCAGAGAAATTGTGTAAAATGGATAAATATCTTGAGGTCCCTACTTACACTAATTTTTTTCCAGTCCCTAGAAGGATTTCGGACATTGTTACTAAGGAATGGGATAGACCAGGCATTCCGTTCTCTCCCCCTCCTACTTTTAAGAAAATGTTTCCCATATCTAAGGTGGAGGGAGCTATTTCTACCCTGACTAAGCGTACAACCATACCTATTGAGGACAGTTGTGCTTTCAAAGATCCTATGGATAAAAAATTAGAGGGTCTTCTAAAGAAATTGTTTATTCATCAGGGTTTTCTTCTACAACCTATAGCGTATATTGTTCCAGTAACTATTGCAGCAGCTTTTTGGTTTGAGGCTCTAGAGGAGTCTCTTAAGGTTGAGACCCCATTAGATGATATTTTGGATAGAATTAAGGCTCTCAAGCTAGCTAATTCTTTTATTACAGATGCCGCTTTTCAAATGGCTAAATTAGCGGCAAAGAATGCAGGCTTTGCCATTTTAGCGTGTAGAGCGTTATGGCTTAAGTCTTGGTCTGCTGATGTGTCATCAAAATCTAAGCTGTTAGCTATTCCTTTCAAAGGTAAGACCCTATTCGGGCCGGAACTAAAGAAGATAATTTCCGACGTTACTGGAGGTAAAGGTCATGCCCTTCCTCAGGACAAGATGGTTAAGATGAGGGCCAAACAAAATAATTTTCGATCCTTTCGAAACTTTAAAGGTGGACCCTCTACTTCCTCCTCCGCCACAAAGCATGAGGGGAATTTTGCACAATCCAAGTCAGTCTGGAGACCTAACCAGACCTGGAATAAAGGTAAACAGGCCAAGAAGCCTGCTGCTGCTACCAAGACAGCATGAAGGGGCAGACTTTCTCTTTTCGCTCAGGCTTGGACAAGGGACGTTCAGGATCCCTGGGCATTAGAAATCGTGACCCGGGGTATCGACTAGATTTCAAGGATTCTCTCCCAAGAGGGAGATTTCATCTTTCACGTTTGTCTGTAGACCAGACAAAAAGAGAGGCATTCTTACGCTGTGTTAAACACCTATATACCATGGGTGTAATCTGCCCAGTTCCAAAACTAGAACAGGGGCAGGGGTTTTACTCAAATCTGTTTGTGGTTTCCAAAAAAGAAGGAACCTTCAGACTGATTCTAGATCTCAAATGTCTAAACAAATTTCTCTTGAGTCCCATCGATCAAGATGGAGACCATTCAAACTATTTTACCAATGATCCAGGAGGGTCAATATATGACTACCGTGGACTTAAAGGATGCGTATCTTCACATTCCTATCCACGGAGATCATCACCAGTTTCTCAGGTTCGCCTTCCTGGACACCCTGAGCCTTCCTGAAGGCTCAGGGTGTTTGGACCCAGGAGGAGTCCCTACTACCAATCAATATTCTGGAACTGAGAGCAATATTCAACGCGCTTCAAGCGTGGCCTCAGTTTGCTTTGGCCAAATTCATAAGGTTCCAGTCGGACAATATGACGACTGTAGCATATATCAATCATCAAGGGGGAACAAAGAGTTCTCTAGCGATGATGGAGGTTTCCAAGATAATTCGATGGGCAGAGGTGCACTCTTGCCATCTATCAGCAATCTACATCCCAGGAGTGGAGAACTGGGAAGCGGATTTTCTAAGTCGTCAGACTTTTCATCTGGGGGAGTGGGAGCTCCATCCGGAGGTGTTTGCGACATTGATTTGTCAATGGGGCACACCGGAATTGGATCTGATGGCATCTCGTCAGAATGCCAAACGTCCTTGTTACGGATCCAGATCAAGGGATCCCCAAGCAGTACTGATAGATGCTCTAGCTTATGTGTTTCATCCCTTCCCTCTCCTGCCTCGTCTGATTGCCAGAATCAAACAGGAGAGGGCTTCGGTAATCTTGATAGCGCCTGCGTGGCCACGCAGGACTTGGTATGCAGATCTAGTGGAAATGTCATCTCTGCCACCGTGGAAACTGCCACTGAGACGAGACCTTCTCATTCAAGGTCCGTTCCAACATCCAAATCTAAATTCTCTGCAGCTGACTGCCTGGAGATTGAACGCTTGATTTTATCTAAGCGGGGATTCTCTGAGTCAGTTATTGATACCTTGATTCAGGCTCGGAAGCCTGTTACTAGGAAAATTTACCATAAGATATGGCGTAAATATCTTTATTGGTGCGAATCCAAGGGCTACTCATGGAGTAGGGTTAGGATTCCTAGGATTTTGTCCTTTCTCCAAGATGGATTGGAGAAGGGATTATCGGCTAGTTCCTTAAAGGGACAAATTTCTGCTTTGTCAATTTTACTACACAAGCGTCTGGCGGATGTCCCAGACGTTCAGTCCTTTTGTCAGGCTTTAGTCAGAATCAAGCCTGTGTTTAAATCTGTTGCTCCGCCATGGAGTTTGAATTTAGTTCTAAATGTTTTTCAAGGGGTTCCATTTGAACCTATGCATTCCATAGATATTAAGTCTTTATCTTGGAAAGTTTTGTTTTTAGTTGCTATCTCTTCTGCTCGAAGAGTTTCTGAGCTTTCGGCATTACAATGCGACTCGCCTTATATTATATTCCATTCTGATAAGGTGGTTTTGCGTACTAAACCTGGATTCCTTCCTAAGGTTGTTTCAAATAAGAATATTAATCAGGAAATTGTTGTTCCTTCTCTATGTCCTAATTCTTCTAAGAAGGAGCGTCTGTTACATAATCTGGACGTGTTTCGTGTCTTGAAGTTTTACTTACAAGCGACCAAGGATTTCCGTCAAACATCTTCTCTATTTGTTGTTTATTCTGGAAAGCGTAGGGGTCAAAAAGCTACGGCTACCTCTCTTTTTGGCTGAAAAGCATCATCCGTTTGGCATACGAGACTGCTGGACAGCAGCCTCCTGAAAAAATTACAGCTCATTCTACTAGACCGGTGGCTTCCACATGGGCTTTTAATAACGATGCTTCTGTTGAACAGATTTGTAAGGCTGCGACTTGGTCCTCCCTTCATACTTTTTACAAATTTTGATACTTTTGCTTCTTCTGAGGCTGTTTTTGGGAGAAAAGTTCTTCAAGCAGTTTTGCCTTCTGTTTAGGTTTCTGTCTTGTCCCTCCCGTTCATCCGTGTCCTGTAGCTTTGGTATTGTATCCCACAAGTAAGGATGAATCCATGGACTCGTATCTAGTAGAAGAAAAGGAAATTTATGCTTACCTGATAAATTGATTTCTTCTACGATCCGACGAGTCCACGGCCCTCCCTGTCATAAATTTTATTTTTAGATTCAAAACTTCAGTCACCTCTGCACCTTTTAGCTTTTCTTTTCTCTTCCTATACCTTCGGTCGAATGACTGGGGGTGGAGAGAAGGGAGGAACTATATATACAGCTCTGCTGTGGTGCTCTTTGCCACTTCCTGTTAGCAGGAGGATAATATCCCACAAGTAAGGATGAATCCGTGGACTTGTCGTATCGTAGAAGAAATCAATTTATCAGGTAAGCATACATTTCCTTTATGTGTTAAAAAGATTAAGATTTTGCATGATTAATCATCATTTGTCTGTTCCCTATGTTGTTAGGGAACTGCCACTCAAATAAAAGATTTTTCTCTTTTCTATTTAAAGAGACAGTAACGGTTCTTTATGTGTTACAAAAGTTAAGACTTTTGCTTGATTAATCATCTTTTATCTGTTTTTCTATGTTGTGAGAGAACTGCCACTTACATAAAAAAGTTTCTCTTTAAGATTAAAGAGACAGTAACGGTTTTTATATAGCCATCTCATACAGTGCCCTGCATTTTTTCCTCACAAATTCCACCTGGAATTTTCTTGTCTAGACATTGCTTCCTAAGATCGTTGGAGCGATCTCTAATGATATGGGAAAACAATTGAGGATTGGTATTTAAGTAGCTATTCCGAATTTTCTTCTCTGAAGCCTGAAGAGGAGGATTCTTCGGTGGTATTTAGGGGGAAAATCTCAGACTCTGTCTGTGTAATTTCTTTGCTTGATACTGAAGTGTTTTTCTTTCAGTTTAAATTTGAACACCTCCGTTTGTTTCTTTGGGAGGTCTTTGTTTTCCCTGAACGACGCCAACATCACCGGCGTATTCAGTCCTAATAAGTCCAGTAACCTTTACAAGGATGATTAAAAGGTTAGGGAGAAATTTGGGTTTCCCCCTTTTTCCCCCCAGTGATAGCAAACTCTATCAAGGAGTCTTGTCAATGATACCCAGGGATTGGGTATATGTCAGAGTTGCCACAGGACCGCAGAACGTTTGAGGATAGATATTGGTCTGCGGATGCCTCATCTGAATATAGACTTTTTGTGATTCCCTACAAGGGAAAGACCTTGTTTGGACCTGTTTTAACGGAAATTCTCTCTGATATTTCGAGAGGTAAGGGTCATTCCTTCCCTACGGATAAGAAAGCAGTTGTCAGTATAGTTTAGTTCCTTTCGATCTTTCACAGGATGTGGTTCAACTCCTTTCTTTCAAGCAGGAGCTGTCCAAACTTTACTGTTGACCCAGTCAAGCTTGGAATAGGGGAAAGCAATCCAAGAATCTTGCTGGTGAATCGAAGTCAGCATGACAGGCCTGTCCCTAATCCAGGGGGAATCGGTATCCCAGGGATACAAAATAGAGTTCAGGACTTTTTCTCCCAGGGACAGGTTTTTGTTTTCAAGATTATATGCAGTAGAAGAGAGGTGTTCTTACTTTGCGTAGGAGACCTCTCTGGCATGGGAGTGATAGTTCCTGTTCAGTTTCAGGACCAGGGTCTGGGACTTTATTCCAGCTTGATTGTGGTTCCCAAATAAGAGGGAGCCTTCAGACCTATTTTAGATCTCAAAGGTCTAAACAAATTTTTCAGAGTACTGTCCTCAGATGGAAACTATTTGTTCTATTCTACCTTTGATCCAAGAGGGTCAATTTATATCAACCTTGGAATTAAAGGATGCATATCTGCATGTTCCTATTCACAGGGATCATCACAAGTTTCTAAGGTTTGCCTTCCTAGACAAACACTGCCGATTTGTGGCTCTTCCCTTCGCTCTTGCCACAGCCTCCAGAATTTTATCAGGGTTTTGGGATCTCTGTTGACAGTGCTTTGGTTAAGGGGCATTGCATTGGCGCCCTATCTGGACGACATCCTAGTCCAGGCGCCAACCTTACAACAAGCAAGATCCCACACGATCACGGTGTTATGCTTGCTGTGGTTTCACGAGTGGAAGGTAATTTTGGGTGAGAGTTCCTTAGTCCCAAAGACAAGGGTTACTTCTTGGGAAACTTAATAGATTCCCTATCAAGATTTTTCTGACAGAAGTCAGGAAATCAAAGATTTTCGATTCTTGTTTAGCCCTTCAGTCCACTCCGCGGCCATCAGTGGCTCAGTGCATGGAATTATTCGGGCTAATGGTAGCGACAGTGGACATCATCCTGTTTGCTCGGTTCCATCTCAGATCTCTGCGTGTTCAGGCAATGGAACTGAGATTATGTGGATTTGTCTCCTAGAATACTACTGGAGCAGGAGACAAGGGATTCTCTTCAATGGTGGTTGTCTCTGGATTATCTTTCCCAGACCATCTTGGGTAATTGTGTCAACAGACGCCAGCCTTCTGGGGGGGGGGGGGGAGCAGTCTGGGGTTCCCTAATGTCCCAGGGAGTGTGGACTCAGTCGGAGTCTGTTTTTCCTATAAACTTCCTGGAGCTGAGTGTGATCTTCAATGCTCTTCTGGCCTGGCCTCGGTTAGCCTCGGTCCAGTTTATCAGGTTCCAGTCGGACAACATAGCTTCAGTGAACTTACATCAGTCATCAAGAACGAGGAGTTCCTTAACGATGACAGAGGTAACCAAGATAATTCAGTGGGCGGAGGCTCATTCTTGTTGCCTGTCGGCGATCCACATCCCAGGGGTGGACGGGAGGCGGACTTTCTGAGCAGGCAGACCTTTCATCCAGAGGAGTGGGAATTCTATCCGGAAGTGTTTTCCAGCCTGATTCTCAGGTGGAGTCAGCCAGAATTAGATCTCATGGCATCTCAACAGAATGCCAAACTCCCGAGATACGGGTCGAGGTCCAGGGACCCCCAGGTGGAGCTGATAGATGCTCTGGCGGTTCCTTGGACCTTCAGTCTAGCATAATACCTATTTCCTCTGTTTGCTCTTCTACCTCGGGTCATTGCTCGATCTAGCAGCAGAGGGCATCGGTGATCCTTATTGCACCAGCTTGGCCTCACAGGATTCGGTATGCGGATCTGGTGGACATGTCATCTCTGCCACCCTGGAGACTTCAATTGCGGAAGGCCCTTCTAATTCAAGGGCCCTTCCTTCACCCAAATCTAGTTTCTCTGAAGCTGACTGCTTGGAGATTGAACGCTTAATTTTATGCAAGCAGGGGTTTTCTGACTCGGTCATAGAGACCATGATTCAGGCTCGTAAACCTGTAACTAAAAAGATTTTCCATAAGATATGGCGTACATATCTCTATTGGTGCGAATCCAAGGCTTACTCATGGAGTAGTGTTAGGATTCCTAGAATTTTGTCTTTTCTCCAAGTGGGTTTGGAGAAGGGTTTATCTTCAAGTTCCCTAAAGGGTCAAATCTCTGCTTTGTCCATTTTGTTTCACAAACGTCTGGCGGCTGTCCCAGCTGTACAATCATTTTGTCAGGCCTTAGTCAGGATCAGGCCTGTGTTCAAACCAGTTACTCCTCCATGGAGTCTGCATTTAGTTTTAAAATTTTTTCAAAGGGCTACGTTTGAGCCTATGCATTCCTTAGATATGAAATTGTTATCTTGGAATATTCTATTTCTTGTTGCTATTTCTTTTGCTCGGAGAAGTGTCAGAGCTCTCGGCATTACAATGTAAGTCTCCTTATCTTATTTTCATTCAGATAAGGTAGTTTTACGTACTACATTGGGATTTCTCCCTAAGGTTGTTTTCTGAGCGGCACATTAATCAGGAGATTGTTGTTCCTTCTTTGTATCCCAATCCTCCTTCTCAGAAGGAAAGGCTTCTGCACAATTTGGACGTGGTCTATGAGTTAAAGTTTTACCTGCAGGACTTTCGTCAATCTTCTTCTTTGTTTGTGGTTTTCTCGGGGGAACGCAAGGAACAGAAAGCTGCGGCTACTTATCTTTCTTTTTGGCTGAAGAGTATCATATGTTTTGCATATGAAACTGCTGGACAACAGCCTCCTGAGAGAGTGATGGCTCATTCCACAAGGGCTGTTGCTTCCTCATGGGCGTTCGAAAATGATGCTCCTGTGGAACAGATTTGCAAGGCTGCAACTTTGTCCTTTTCTTCTAATTTTTTCAATGTTCTACAAATTTGATAATTTTGCCTCGGTTGAGGCTGTTTTTGGGAGAAAGGGTTCTTCAAGCAGTGGTGCCTTCCATTTAGGTCCCCTGTCTTGCCCCCCCCCCCCCCCCCCCCCGTATCATCTGTGTACTGTAGCTTGGGTATTGAATCCCATTAGTAATTAAGATGATCCGTGGACTCATCGTGTCTTTTATTGTAAACTTCAGACACACCTGCGGATTTTCCTTTCTCTTCCTAACTTCGGTCGAATGACTGGAGTGGGAGGGAAGGGAGGAGCTATTTAACCGCTCTGCTGTGGTGCTCTTTGGCTCCTCCTGCTGACCAGGAGGTGAATATCCCATTAGTAATTAAGATGATCCGTGGACTCATCGTGTCAAAAAAGAAATACATTTATCAGGTAAGCATAAATTTTCTTTTTATGTTTGGGAAGATTATTTTAATTTTTTCTTACCTGGGGTTCCAGTTCTTTCAATTTGACTTTGTTTTCCAAAAATTTTCGCGGGCAAACTAGGCTTGCAAAGACGCAAAATTACGGTTTTTATGGCGTCATTTTTGCCGCAAATTTTTTTTTGCGCGGAATTGCGTCTAGGGTGTTGCAAGTCTCGTCAATACCTGCGTCTTTGTTGACGTGAGTTATTTTTGGCGCGAATTCGTGCTTGTTATGAATTCTTTGTGTCTTAACCCTTCTTCTCCTAAGGAGAGGTTACTTCATAATTTGGACGTGGTTCGAGTCTTGAAGTTTTATCTTTAGGCTACAACGGAATTCAGACAATCTACATCTATTTTTTGTGGTGTATGCAGGGAAGCACAAGGGGCAGAAAGCCTCTTCTACTTCTTTGTCCTTTTGGTTGAGGAGCATGATTTGCTTAGCCTATGAGACAGCGGGACATAAGCCTCCTCAGAGGATCACGGCTCATTCGACTAGAGCTGTGGCTTTTTCTTGGGCCTTTAAGAATGAGGCCTCCTATGGAGCAGATTTGTAGGGCGGCTACCTGGTCCTCCTTACATACCTTTACAAAGTTTTATAAATTTGACGTTTTTGCTTCGCGGTGCCGTTTTTGGGAGAGAGGTTTTACAGGCTGTGGTGCCTTCAGATTAGGGTCCGCCTTTTTTGCCCTTCCGTTTTTCATTCAGTGTCCTCTAGAGTTGGGTATTTGTTCCCCCTTTAGATGGAAAACATAAATTATGCTTACCTGATAATTTCATTTCCATCGAGGGGAGGAGAGTCCACGGCTCCCGGCCGTTGTTCCGGTGGGCGGACCTAAATTTAATTTTTGTTCTTCTGGCACCATTTATACCCTGATATTTATTTTACTGTTCCTTGTTCCCTTGGCAGAATGACTGGGGGATGAGGGCAGTGGGGGAGGTATTTAAGCCTTTGGCTCGGGTGTCTTTGCCTCCTCCTGGTGGCCAGGTTCTTAATTCCCACAAGTAATGAATGAAGCCGTGGACTCTCCTCCCCTCGATGGAAATGAAATTATCAGGTAAGCGTAATTTATGTTTTCCCCTCTCGCATAGATCCAGCAACTATTGGTCGCACGCGCTCCCGCCTGCCCTCCCAAAACAGTGGCCGGAACTAGTCCAGCGATGGGCCGCCCACCCACCTCCCTGCAGCTGCACCCACCAACGATCGGCACCATCGCTGGCCGATGCAGAGAGGGCCACAGAGTGTGTGCCAAAAAAGGTATTGCAGTGATGCCTCAATATCAAGGCATCATAACAATACCTTGAAAGCGTCTGGAAGCGATCAGAATCGCTTCCAGCTGCTTTAAACCCCTAACAACGTGTAGGGTACGATGTGTGTCGTTAAGGGGTTAACAAATGGATTTAATTTTCTAACCAGTTAAAATCCAGAAGTGTTTCCTTTTCCTGAGGCAATCTCTGAAGTTATCTCCAAAAAATAGTCTAAGCCAGGTATTCTGTTTAACCCATCATTAACGTTCAAAAAGATGTTTGTTCTGCCTTCCTCTAAAGTAGCTCTTTGGAAATAAATTCCCAAGTTAGATGGTGCCATGTCTATTCTTGCAAAAATGGCTACTATTCCTTTAGAGCAGGAGTCGGCAACCTTGGCACCCCAGATCTTTTGGAGCTACATTTCCATTGATACATTGAGGAAGGTTACTCGTTTAAGCCAGCTGTTGGCATTGCTTGTAGCAGCTGCCTTTACTCTTTGGTGTGACAATTTATTCGAACAGAGGTCAGATGATTCAGAAGATGATTTTCGTTTTCCTCATAAAGGGACACTGAACCCACATTTTTTCTTCCGTTATTCAGATAGAGCATGAAATTTTAAGCAACTTTCTAATTTACTCCTATGATCAAATTTGCTTTATTCTCTTGGTATCTTTATTTGAATTGCAAGACTGTAAGTTTAGATGCCGGCCCATTTTTGGTGAACAACCTGGGTTGTTCTTGCTGATTGGTGGATAAATTCATCCACCAATAAAAAAAGTGCTGTCCAGAGTACTGAACCAAAAAACTTAGTTGCCTTTTTCAAATAAAGATAGCAAGAGAACGAAGAAAAATTGATAATAGGAGTAAATTAGAAAGTTGCTTAAAAATGCATGATCTATCTGAATCACAAAAGAAAAAAAATTGCTTTCAGTGTCCCTTTAAGCTTGTTCGGTTTGCCAACGCATTTACCTGTGATGCTATTGTTGATGTAATCAAACTAAATGCAACATATGTGGCATTAGCAGTTTTGGCTAGAAGTGTCTTGTGGCTCAAGTCTTGGTATTCTGACATGGCTAGACTTTTATCCCTTCCCTTTCAAGGGAAGATTTTATTTGGGCCTGGTTCAATGCCATAATTTCTTCAGTTTCTGGAGGGTATGAGTCTATCAGCATGGCACATTTTGACTTGGCAAGATTTGCCCACTCTTCTTTGCAAAAACACTCCAAATCTGTCAGATTGCGAGAGCATCTTCTGTGCACAGCCCTCTTCAGATCACCCCACAGATTTTCAATCAGATTCAGGTCTGGGCTCTGGCTGGGCCATTCCAAAATTTTAATCTTCTTCTGGTGAAGCCATTCCTTTGTTGATTTGGATGTATGCTTTGGGTCGTTGTCATGCTGAAAGATGAAGTTGCTCTTTATGTTCAGCTTTCTAGCAGAAGCCTGAAGGTTTTGTGCCAATATTGACTGGTATTTGGAACTGTTCATAATTACCTCTAGCTTAACTAAGGCCCCAGTTCCAGCTGAAGAAAAACAGGTAAGCATACATTTTATTTTTCTGCTGTGCCCTCCTGTTTTGTTGTTTTTTTGTTTTCTTCTGTTATGTGCGATCAGTCCACGGGTCATCATTACTTCTGGGATATAACTCCTCCCCAACAGGAAATGCAAGAGGATTCACCCAGCAGAGCTGATATAGCTCCTCCCCTCTACGTCAGTCCCAGTCATTCTCTTGCACCCAACGACTAGATAGGATGTGTGAGAGGACTATGGTGATTATACTTAGTTTTTATGACTTCAATCAAAAGTTTGTTATTTTACAATAGCACCGGAGCGTGTTATTACTTCTCTGGCAGAGTTTGAAGAAGAATCTACCAGAGTTTATTACTATGATTTTAACCGGAGTAGTTAAGATCATATTGCTGTTCTCGGCCATCTGAGGGAGGTAAAGGCTTCAGATCAGGGGACAGCGGGCAGATGAATCTGCATTGAGGTATGTAGCAGTTTTTATTTTCTGAATGGAATTGATGAAAAAATCCTGCTATACCGTTATAATGACATGTATGTATACACTTCAGTATTCTGGGAATGGTTTTTCACCGGAACTACTCTGTTAAAGGTCACTAATCCTTTTAATAAATATTGTCATGTTAAACGTTTTTGCTGGAATGTAGAATCGTTTACATTGCTGAGGTACTGAGTAAATAAATGTTTGGGCATTATTTTCCACTTGGCAGTTGTCTGCTTTAAATTGTGACAGTTTCGTTTCTCCTCACTGCTGTGTGTGAGAGGGAGGGGCCGTTTTGGCGCTCTTTTGCTACGCATCAAAAAATTCCAGTCAGCTACTATTATATTTCCTGCATGATCCGGTTCACTGACAGATCTCAGGGGTCTTCAAACTTCTTTGAAGGGAGGTACATTCTCTCAGCAGAGCTGTGAGAATTTTTATTGACTGTGAATAAAAACGTTACTCTATAATTTTTTATGTCAAATTTAGTTATTTACTAATGGGAACAAACCTTTGCTAAAAGTTGTGTTATTTTAAACTTGATGCTATAACTGTTTCAGTTCATTATCTCAACTGTCATTTAATCGTTAAAGTACCTCTTTGAGGCACAGTACGTTTTTGCTAAAAAAGATTATAACCAGGTTGCAAGTTATTGCTAGTGTGTTAAACATGTCTGACTCAGAGAATATCTGTGTCATTTGTTCCAATGCCAAGGTGGAGCCCAATAGAAATTTATGTACTAACTGTATTGATGCTACTTTAAATAAAAGTCAATTTGTACAATGTGAACAAATTTCACCAAACTGCGAGGGAAGAGTTATGCCGACTAACTCGCCTCACGCGGCAGTACCTGCATCTCCCGCCCGGGAGGTGAGTGATATTATGGCGCCTAATACATCTGGGCGGCCATTACAGATAACATTACATGATATGGCTACTGTTATGACTGAAGTTTTGTCTAAATTACCAGAACTAAGAGGCAAGCGTGATCACTCTGGGGTGAGAACAGAGTGCGCTGACAATACTAGGGCCATGTCTGATACTGCGTCACAGCTTGCAGAGCATGAGGACGGAGAGCTTCATTCTGTGGGTGACGGTTCTGATCCAAACAGATTGGATTCAGATATTTCAAATTTTAAATTTAAATTGGAGAACCTCCGTGCATTACTAGGGGAGGTCTTAGCAGCTCTCAATGATTGTAACACCGTTGCAATACCAGAGAAAATGTGTAGGTTGGATAAATACTTTGCGGTACCGGCGAGTACTGACGTTTTTCCTATACCTAAGAGATTAACTGAAATTGTTACTAAGGAGTGGGATAGACCCGGTGTGCCGTTCTCACCCCCTCCAATATTTAGAAAGATGTTTCCAATAGACGCCACTACTCGGGACTTATGGCAAACGGTCCCTAAGGTGGAGGGAGCAGTTTCTACTTTAGCTAAGCGTACCACTATCCCGGTGGAGGATAGCTGTGCTTTTTCAGATCCAATGGATAAAAAATTAGAGGGTTACCTTAAGAAAATGTTTGTTCAACAAGGTTTTATATTGCAACCCCTTGCATGTATCGCGCCGATTACGGCTGCGGCAGCATTTTGGATTGAGTCTCTGGAAGAGAACCTTAGTTCGTCTACGCTAGACGACATTATGGACAGGCTTAGAGTCCTTAAACTAGCCAATTCATTCATTTCGGAGGCCGTAGTACATTTAACTAAACTTACGGCTAAGAACTCTGGATTCGCCATACAGGCACGTAGAGCACTGTGGCTAAAATCCTGGTCAGCTGATGTTACTTCTAAGTCTAAATTACTTAATATACCTTTCAAGGGGCAGTCTTTATTTGGGCCCGGGTTGAAAGAAATTATCGCTGACATTACAGGAGGTAAGGGCCACGCCCTACCTCAAGACAAAGCCAAAGCTAAGGCTAGACAGTCTAATTTTCGTTCCTTTCGGAATTTCAAACCTGGAGCAGCGTCAACCTCCACTGCACCAAAACAGGAAGGAGCTGTTGCTCGTTACAGACAAGGCTGGAAACCTAACCAGTCCTGGAATAAGGGCAAACAGACCAGGAAACCTGCTGCTGCCCCAAAGACAGCATGAACCGAGAGCCCCCGATCCGGGACCGGATCTAGTGGGGGGCAGATTTTCTCTCTTCGCTCAGGCCTGGGCAAGAGATGTTCAGGATCCCTGGGCGCTGGAGATCATATCTCAGGGATACCTTCTAGACTTCAAATTATCTCCCCCAAAAGGGAGATTTCATCTGTCAAGGTTGTCAACAAACCAGATAAAGAAAGAAGCGTTTCTACGCTGTGTACAAGATCTGTTATTAATGGGAGTGATCCATCCAGTTCCGCGGTCGGAACAAGGACAAGGGTTCTACTCAAACCTGTTTGTGGTTCCCAAAAAAGAGGGAACTTTCAGGCCAATCTTAGATTTAAAGATTCTAAACAAATTCCTAAGAGTTCCATCGTTCAAAATGGAAACTATTCGGACAATCTTACCTATGATCCAAAAGGGTCAGTACATGACCACAGTGGATTTAAAAGATGCTTACCTTCACATACCGATTCACAAAGATCATCAACGGTATCTACGGTTTGCCTTCCTAGACAGGCACTACCAGTTTGTAGCTCTTCCATTCGGATTGGCTACGGCCCCAAGAATCTTCACAAAGGTTCTGGGCGCCCTTCTGGCGGTACTAAGACCGCGAGGGATTTCGGTAGCTCCGTACCTAGACGACATTCTAATACAAGCTTCAAGCTTTCAAACTGCCAAGTCTCATACAGAGTTAGTTCTGGCATTTCTAAGGTCGCATGGATGGAAAGTGAACGAAAAGAAAAGTTCTCTTTTTCCTCTCACAAGAGTTCCATTCTTGGGGACTCTTATAGATTCTGTAGAAATGAAGATTTACCTGACAGAAGACAGGTTAACAAGGCTTCAGGATGCATGCCGTGTCCTTCATTCCATTCAACACCCGTCAGTGGCTCAATGCATGGAGGTGATCGGCTTAATGGTAGCGGCAATGGACATAGTACCTTTTGCACGCCTACACCTCAGACCGCTGCAATTGTGCATGCTAAGTCAGTGGAATGGGGATTACTCAGATTTGTCCCCTACCCTGAATCTGAATCAAGAGACCAGAAATTCTCTTCTATGGTGGCTTTATCGGCCACACCTGTCCAGGGGGATGCCATTCAGCAGGCCAGACTGGACAATCGTAACAACAGACGCCAGCCTACTAGGTTGGGGCGCTGTCTGGAATTCTCTGAAGACTCAGGGATTATGGAATCAGGAGGAGAGTCTCCTTCCAATAAACATTCTGGAATTGAGGGCAGTTCTCAATGCCCTTCTAGCTTGGCCCCAATTAACAACTCAGGGGTTCATCAGGTTTCAGTCGGACAATATCACGACTGTAGCTTACATCAACCATCAGGGAGGGACAAGAAGCTCCCTAGCAATGATGGAAGTATCAAAGATAATTCGCTGGGCAGAGTCTCACTCTTGCCACCTGTCAGCAATCCACATCCCGGGAGTGGAAAACTGGGAGGCGGATTTCTTGAGTCGCCAGACTTTTCATCCGGGAGAGTGAGAACTTCATCCGGAGATTTTTGCCCAAATACTTCGACGTTGGGGCAAACCAGAGATAGATCTCATGGCGTCTCGCCAGAACGCCAAACTTCCTCACTACGGGTCCAGATCCAGGGATCCGGAAGCGGTTCTGATAGATGCTTTGACAGCACCTTGGAACTTCGGGATGGCTTATGTGTTTCCACCCTTCCCGCTGCTTCCTCGATTGATTGCGAAAATCAAACAAGAGAGAGCATCTGTGATTCTAATAGCGCCTGCATGGCCACGCAGGACTTGGTATGCAGATCTAGTGGACATGTCATCCTGTCCGCCTTGGTCTCTACCTCTGAGACAGGACCTTCTGATACAGGGTCCATTCAAACATCAAAATCTAACTTCTCTGAAACTGACTGCTTGGAAATTGAACGCTTGATTTTATCAAAGCGTGGTTTTTCTGAGTCGGTTATTGATACCCTGATCCAGGCTAGGAAGCCTGTTACCAGAAAGATTTACCATAAAATATGGCGCAAATACCTATACTGGTGCGAATCCAAACGTTACTCCTGGAGTAAGGTTAGGATCCCTAGGATATTGTCCTTTCTACAAGAAGGTCTAGAAAAGGGTTTATCGGCTAGTTCATTAAAGGGACAGATTTCAGCTCTGTCCATCTTGTTGCACAGGCGTCTGTCAGAAAATCCAGACGTCCAGGCTTTTTGTCAAGCTTTAGCTAGGATCAAGCCTGTGTTTAAAGCCGTTGCTCCGCCATGGAGTTTAAACTTAGTTCTTAACGTTTTACAAGGTGTTCCATTTGAACCCCTTCATTCCATTGATATAAAATTGTTATCGTGGAAAGTTCTATTTTTAATGGCTATTTCCTCGGCTCGAAGAGTCTCTGAGTTATCAGCCCTACATTGTGATTCTCCTTATCTGATCTTTCACTCAGACAAGGTAGTTCTGCGTACTAAACCTGGGTTCTTACCTAAGGTAGTTACTAACAGGAATATCAATCAAGAGATTGTTGTTCCATCCTTGTGTCCAAATCCTTCTTCAAAGAAGGAGCGTCTTCTACACAATCTGGATGTAGTTCGTGCCCTCAAGTTCTACTTGCAGGCAACTAAAAATTTTCGCCAAACTTCTTCCTTGTTTGTCGTTTATTCTGGACAGAGGAGAGGTCAAAAAGCTTCTGCTACCTCTCTCTCTTTCTGGCTTCGTAGCATAATACGTTTAGCCTATGAGACTGCTGGACAGCAGCCTCCTGAAAGAATTACAGCTCACTCCACTAGAGCTGTGGCTTCCACTTGGGCCTTTAAGAATGAGGCCTCTGTTGAACAGATTTGCAAGGCTGCAACTTGGTCTTCGCTTCATACTTTTTCCAAATTTTACAAATTTGACACTTTTGCTTCTTCGGAGGCTATTTTTGGGAGAAAGGTTCTTCAGGCAGTGGTTCCTTCTATATAATGAGCCTGCCTATCCCTCCCGTCATCCGTGTACTTTTGCTTTGGTATTGGTATCCCAGAAGTAATGATGACCCGTGGACTGATCGCACATAACAGAAGAAAACATAATTTATGCTTACCTGATAAATTCCTTTCTTCTGTTGTGCGATCAGTCCACGGCCCGCCCTGTTTTTTAAGGCAGGTAAATATTTTTTAAATTATACTCCAGTCACCACTTCACCCTTGGTTACTCCTTTCTCGTTGATTCTTGGTCGAATGACTGGGACTGACGTAGAGGGGAGGAGCTATATCAGCTCTGCTGGGTGAATCCTCTTGCATTTCCTGTTGGGGAGGAGTTATATCCCAGAAGTAATGATGACCCGTGGACTGATCGCACAACAGAAGAAAGGAATTTATCAGGTAAGCATAAATTATGTTTTTATTACTTTTTGAGGGCGATGACTATTCAAGTTGTTTTATCTAAAAAAAAGAAGGGGTTTCAAAATCATAGTGTTTTGTAAAACAGGGATGTTTTTAATATTACAACAGTATGTTGTACACCCAATTTCTGCCAGTTTATTCTTTGACTTATTTAACTGCTTCTGTATGCATGATGAACTGGTCTTCATGCAAATTGCTGCCTGTGAACACATGACAACTTTCTTTTTATGAAACGCTGATGATGGGACCGATCGTTAGTGGCATAGTGGGCTCTAGGTGTGCCCGTGATGTAACCACAAACTTGGGTGGGGACATCAGAGGGGGCAGGACCACAATATGACAGGCAATTAAGGGAGCTGTATGCTGGATCTGAGCTCACTGACTCACAATAGTATTTAAATGTAGCAAAAAAAGCTCAAAATTGGTTTAGCACAGGGATGTGGAAAAAAGCTTAGCAGCAAAAGGGTTAAAGAGCCAATGATGCTATTGATCTTACATTTCTCTAATTTTCTTTCAAAGGGACAGTTTATTTGAAAATTGTTATTGTTTTATTAAAGGGACAGTCTACACCAGAATTTTTATTGTTTAAAAAGATAGATAATCCCTTTATTACCCATTCCCCAGTTTTGCATAACCAGCACAGTTATATAAATACACTTTTTATCTCTGTGATTACCTTGTATCTAAGCCTCTGCAATCTGCCCCATTATTTCAGTTCTTTTGACAGACATCCATTTTAGCCAATCAGAGCTGACTCACTGAAACTTCACGTGCATGAGCACAGTGTTATCTATGACACACATGAACTAACACCCTCTAGTGGTGAAAAACTGTCAAAATGCCCTGAGAGAAGAGGCGACCTTCAAGGACTTATAAATTTGCATTTGTACCTCCTAGGTTTATCTTTCAACTAAGACTACCAAGAGAACAAAGCAAAATTAGTGATAAAAGTAAATTGGAAAATTGTTTAAAATTATATTCTCTATCTGAATCATGAAAGTTTATTTTGGACTAGTCTGTCCCTTTAACCATTCCCCAGTTTTGCATAACAATATATTTTTTTTTAACCTGTTTGATTACCTTGTATGTAGTAAACCCCTGCAGACTGCCCCTTATCTCAATGGTTTTCACAATCTTGCATTTTAGCAAATCAGTGTTGGTTTTTGAGTAACCATTATCATTCTCCTTGGTAGTGAGCACAATGTGCTCTATATGGCACTCATGAACTAGCACTGTCTAGCTGTTGATTTTCAAAAGCACTGAGATAAGGGTCAGTCTGCTGGGGATTAGAAACAGGGAAACATAGAGGTTATAATGTATATTAATATAACAGTGTTGGTTATGCAATTCTGGAGAATGGGTAGTAAAGGCGTTGGCTATCTTTTTAAACAATAAAAACAATATTCAAATAGACTGTCCCTTTAAAGGGGCAATGATACTATAAACATTTTTTCCCTTAATGTGTTTAAAATAACCTGTTATACCAGCTCCATAGTATAAAATGCATGAAAAATGGCTTCTTTAGGTTTATTTATTTCATAAAATGATGGGCCACAGTCCTTCATAACTTATGGGATATATTTCCCACCACTAGGAGAAGGTCAAGAACGCATATCAGAGCTTAAAATCCCTCCCATCTCTCACTTATTTTTATTCTTGGCCTTGTAAGATTTGGTTGAGTATAAAGGTGTTTTCCAGCTACTTGCTTATGGATTTAAATTTGTGAGCTCAGACCAATGTGAGACCCAGAGACCTATTATATGAAATAGCTGGTCTCATTCTTTAACACCACAACCTATTAAAATGGGTTGTGCTTGCAGTGAAACCAGATTTTCATATTTTATCACTTATTTTATTACTTTCTGTAAATACACTTCCTTCTTTATATTATCTCTGTCTGTATACAAAGCCCAATACAATAGGGCCCGATCAAAAGTTTTGCAAAAAAAAATGTGAAACCACGTTTAGCCTCTCAGAGAAAGTATTGGTGCAAATGGGTTGTCCCTGCAAGTGACAAGCTGTCTCCCATTGAAATGAGACATCTATTATGTTAAAGTTCGCAATGGAAGATAAAAAAGAAGTAATGGCGAGTATTCTTAAAGAATCTTGCCAGCCCAAAGATCTTGGGCCCTTAGAGAGAACAATAGAAAATTAACATTGTATTACTTATCTCTCCTACCTCACACTGGGAGTGTAATTTCTTCTGCTGGCTATGTTTACACAGCTTTTCTATAGTCTAGAAACGTTCAGTATAGGTAGATACAGGCAAAATCAGTCATTTCAAATGTTGATTTAAAGGTGAAGGAGATATTTGTAAACAATTTAAAACACTCCAGCAGGTAAAATGAATCACTGGGAACAAATTAAAGTTGAGATCAATTTTAAGGTAAACGGTCTCTTTCTTCTGTTATGTGTGATCAGTCCACGGGTCATCATTACTTCTGGGATATTATCTGCTCCCCTACAGGAAGTGCAAGAGGATTCACCCAGCAGAGTTGCTATATAGCTCCTCCCCCCTACGTCACCTCCAGTCATTCTCTTGCACCCAAAGACTAGATAGGAGGTGTGAGAGGACTATGGTTGTATACTCTACACTTCAGTATTCTGGGGATGGTATTTCACCGGAATTACTCTGTAAAAGTACATTAAACCTTTTAATAGGTATTTAATTCATGTTAAACGTTTTTGCTGGAATGTAGAATCGTTTGCATTTCTGAGGTACTGAGTGAATAAATATTTGGGCATTATTTTTCCACTTGGCAGTTTGCTTGTTTTGATTATGACAGTTTCGTTTCTCTCTCACTGCTGTGTGTGAGGGGGAGGGGCCGTTTTTGGCGCTCTTTGCTAGATTATACTTAGTTTTTATAACTTCAATCAAAAGTTTGTTATTTTACAATAGCACCGGAGCGTGTTATTACTTCTCTGGCAGAGTTTGAAGAAGAATCTACCAGAGTTTTTCTTATGATTTTAACCGGAGTAGTTAAGATCATATTGCTGTTTCTCGGCCATCTGAGGGAGGTAAAAGCTTCAGATCAGGGGACAGCGGGCAGTTGAATCTGCATTGAGGTATGTAGCAGTTTTTATTTTCTGAATGGAATTGATGAGAAAATCCTGCCATACCGTTATAATGACATGTAAGTGCTTCTTTGAGGCACAGTACGTTTTTGTTAAATAAGATTGTAACCAAGTTGCATGTTTATCGCTAGTGTGTTAAACATGTCTGATTCAGAGGAAGATACCTGTGTCATTTGTGTGCCTCTCACAAGAGTTCCATTCTTGGGGACTCTTATAGATTCTGTAGAAATGAAGATTTATCTGACAGAAGACAGATTAACAAAGCTTCTAAATGCATGCCGTGTCCTTCATTCCATTCAACTCCCGTCAGTAGCTCAATGCATGGAGGTGATCGGCTTAATGGTAGCAGCAATGGACATAGTACCCTTTGCACGCCTACATCTCAGACCGCTGCAATTGTGCATGCTGAGTCAGTGGAATGGGGATTACTCAGATTTGTCCCCCACTCTGAATCTGGATCAAGAGACCAGAAACTCTCTTCTATGGTGGCTTTCTCGGCCACATCTGTCCAGGGGGATGCCGTTCAGCAGACCGGACTGGACAATTGTAACAACAGACGCCAGCCTTCTAGGTTGGGGCGCTGTCTGGAATTCTCTGAAGGCTCAGGGACTATGGAGTCAGGAGGAAAGTCTCCTGCCAATAAACATTCTGGAATTGAGAGCAGTTCTCAATGCCCTTCTAGCTTGGCCCCAGTTAAAGACTCGGGGGTTTATCAGGTTTCAGTCGGACAACATCACGACTGTAGCTTACATCAACCATCAGGGAGGGACAAGAAGCTCCCTAGCAATGATAGAAGTATCAAAGATAATTCGCTGGGCAGAGTCTCACTCTTGCCACCTGTCAGCAATCCACATCCCGGGAGTGGAGAACTGGGAGGCGGATTTCTTGAGTCGCCAGACTCTTCATCCGGGGGAGTGGGAACTTCATCCGGAGGTCTTTGCCTAAATACTTCGACGTTGGGGCAAACCAGAGATAGATCTCATGGCGTCTCGCCAGAACGCCAAACTTCCTCGCTACGGATCCAGATCCAGGGATCCGGGAGCGGTTCTGATAGATGCTTTGACAGCACCTTGGAACTTCAGGATGGCTTATGTGTTTCCACCCTTCCCGCTGCTTCCTCGATTGATTGCCAAGATCAAACAGGAGAGAGCATCAGTGATTCTAATAGCGCCTGCATGGCCGCGCAGGACTTGGTATGCAGATCTAGTGGACATGTCATCCTGTCCGCCTTGGTCTCTACCTCTAAGACAGGACCTTCTGATTCAGGGTCCATTCAAACATCAAAGTCTAACTTCTCTGAAGCTGACTGCTTGGAAATTGAACGCTTGATTTTATCAAAACGTGGTTTTTCTGAGTCGGTTATTGATACCCTGATACAGGCTAGGAAGCCTGTTACCAGAAAGATTTACCATAAAATATGGCGTAAATACCTATACTGGTGTGAATCCAAAGATTACTCCTGGAGTAAGGTTAGGATTCCTAGGATATTGTCTTTTCTACAAGAAGGTTTAGAAAAGGGTTTATCGGCTAGCTCATTAAAGGGACAGATCTCAGCTCTGTCCATCTTGTTACACAGGCGTCTGTCAGAAAATTCAGACATCCAGGCCTTTTGTCAGGCTTTAGCTAGGATCAAGCCTGTGTTTAAAACTGTTGCTCCGCCATGGAGTTTAAACTTAGTTCTTAACGTTTTACAGGGTGTTCCGTTTGAACCCCTTCATTCCATTGATATAAAATTGTTATCTTGGAAAGTTCTATTTTTAATGGCTATTTCCTCGGCTCGAAGAGTCTCTGAGTTATCAGCCCTACATTGTGATTCTCCTTATCTGATCTTTCACCCAGACAAGGTAGTTCTGCGTACTAAACCTGGTTTCTTACCTAAGGTTGTCTCTAACAGGAATATCAATCAAGAGATTGTTGTTCCATCCTTGTGTCCAAATCCTTCTTCAAAGAAGGAACGTCTTCTACACAATCTGGATGTAGTTCGTGCCCTCAAGTTCTACTTGCAGGCAACTAAAGATTTTCGCCAAACTTCTTCCCTGTTTGTCGTTTATTCTGGACAGAGGAGAGGTCAAAAAGCTTCTGCTACCTCTCTCTCTTTTTGGCTTCGTAGCATAATACGTTTAGCCTATGAGACTGCTGGACAGCAGCCTCCTGAAAGAATTACAGCTCATTCCACTAGAGCTGTGGCTTCCACTTGGGCCTTTAAGAATGAGGCCTCTGTTGAACAGATTTGCAAGGCTGCAACTTGGTCTTCGCTTCATACTTTTTCCAAATTTTACAAATTTGACACTTTTGCTTCTTCGGAGGCTATTTTTGGGAGAAAGGTTCTTCAGGCAGTGGTTCCTTCTGTATAATGAGCCTGCCTATCCCTCCCGTCATCCGTGTACTTTTGCTTTGGTATTGGTATCCCAGAAGTAATGATGACCCGTGGACTGATCACACATAACAGAAGAAAACATAATTTATGCTTACCTGATAAATTCCTTTCTTCTGTTGTGTGATCAGTCCACGGCCCGCCCTGTTTTTTAAGGCAGGTAAATATTTTTTAAATTATAATTCAGTCACCACTACACCCTTGGCTTCTCCTTTCTCGTTGGTCTTTGGTCGAATGACTGGAGGTGACGTAGGGGGGAGGAGCTATATAGCAACTCTGCTGGGTGAATCCTCTTGCACTTCCTGTAGGGGAGCAGATAATATCCCAGAAGTAATGATGACCCGTGGACTGATCACACAACAGAAGAAAGGAATTTATCAGGTAAGCATAAATTATGTTTTTTAAGTTGTTTGTTCATATTAGATGCTTTGGGTATTGGTAGCCATTTTTTTCATTAATGGATAGCTACAAACTAAATTTGTTAGCGCAGTGATTGATTTAAATTAACTAAATTATATGCACTGTTCTCCACAGAAAACTTTTACAGCCAGGTGAAATTATGAATTAGCTCTGTGGGTGCAGATTAATGCAATTGTAATATAAAATTTTCTGTTGTTTATAAATGTTACATAAACTATCCAAAGCACAAATATAATTGTATAATTTAACATAGACAGAGTAAATGATAATTTGTGCAATAAATATTGAAAACATTTAATATTAGCCAATTTTAGCTTACGTTTTAGCCTGGCGGTAAGAAAAATCTGTTAAAAGGGTCCTGGAGTAGTCTGATCAATCCCCCTCCCATATCAGTGTTTAGCATCAGAAGGCATTGTTTTTCAACTGAGTTCACAGAAGCTTATTTGCTTCTAGGCATGCTCCAACAGATAATGAGTGTTAAAATCTGCATTCTATCAAATCAATGGTAGATATAGATGCAGCCATAGAAGGAATTGTGTGGGGAGTTAGAGCTGTACAATTCGGAAACTTAAAAGAAAGGATTAATGGCGAGGCACTCCAGTATAAATTTCCAGGTGAAGTAATTAAAGTACATATTATATTTTATCTGTATCCCAACTTGTTTTATGTCCCTTTTAAATATAAATGTTGGTGTTTGTCTTTGAAAGTGCTGAAAATTCAATTCAGGATGACAGTGAGGAAAAAGTTTAGAATTAAAAATGCTTAAAGTGAAGGTAAACTTTGATGAATGAAAGCCCGTATTTTAAAAATACTTTTAAAAACAGGGCACTTTCTTTCATCAAAGTTTACAAAGCAGCCGTTTTGATTAAAAACTTACCTTTTTTTCTTTTCACAGCCAGAGCAGCTTCCCCCTCCTGGAAATCCTCTCTTCACACGTCAGCAATGACTAATCCGTCTTCCTCCAATCACAGCATCGCCTCAGGCAATGACTACCCTGGGGGGAAAGCCGTGATTGGAGGAAGCCGGATTAGTCATTGCTGACGTATAAAGAGAGGATTTCCAGGAGGGGGAAGCTGCTCTGGCTGTGAAAAGAAAAACAAGGTAAGTGTTTTGATTAAAAAAAAAAAAAAAAAAAAAAACGGCTGCTTTGTAAAATTTAATGAATGAAAGTGCTCCTGTTTTTAATAGTAATTTAAAAAAATGTGCTTTCATTCACCAAAGTTTACCTTCACTTTAAACTACTACTTTCTGTGGTGTGGGGAGTTATGTACAAAATTTAATTAAAAATGTTTTCATATCTATTTTTAATTTCAGACAGTCCTAGGGTCTCAGACCCCAACATTCCCTTAGTTGCTCGCGAGATCATGCAGCGAATGATTCGACAGTTTGCTGCTGAATATACCTCAAAAACAAGCTCTACTCAGGACTCCAGCCAGCCCAACAGCACAAAGAACCAAAGCTTGCCTAAATTATCCTCTGGACAAAATTCTCCGCCCCCTGCAACTGCTCAGAATCCTGTGCTTAGCAAGCTTCTGATGGCTGACCAAGACTCTCCTCTAGACCTCACTGTTAAAAAGCCCCAGTCAGAGGAAAACTGTGAGCAAGGTATCCAAAGGCTCAAAGTTTAGAACATTTAGATGCCGTTTAATCACCTTTCACACTCGCACTTTTCTTAAAACGCTGCTATTTACAAGTCTTAAGAAATAATTAATTTAAAGGGATACTAACCACAATTTCTCTTGTAAGATGTATCGAGTCCACGGATTCATCCATACTTGTGGGATATTCTCCTTCCCTACAGGAAGTGGCAAAGAGAGCACCCACAGCAGAGCTGTCTATATAGCTCCTCCCTTAGCTCCGCCCCCCCAGTCATTCTCTTTGCCGGCTTAACTGCTAGGAAGGGTAAAGTGAGTGTGGTGACAAAAATGTCAGTTTTTTTATTTCTCAAGCAAAAGTTTATTTTAAATGGTACCGGTGTGTATGTTTTACTCTCTGGCAGAAAAGAGATGAAGATTTCTGCAGGGAGGATGATGATTTTAGCACTTTGTAACTAAAATCCACTGCTGTTCTCACAAGGACTGAAGAGTACAGGAAAACTTCAGTTGGGGGCTAAACTGCTTTGGGGTATGTTCAGTCTAATTTTTTTCTAGACAGACTGTGTTAATTCTAGAAAAGGCTGACAATATCCCCATGAGGGAAGGGTAAACTGTATTCAGAGACTTAGTAAGAATCCCAGCTTGCACAAAGGGCTCATTAGTTACTGGTGACACTGATAAGAAAAAACTTTTATATTATTATTGCAATAAAGTTTTTTTGAGGGACTTTAAGGGGTCTTTGTGGCTTGTTTATGGGTTATTAACCCACATGGCTAGTTTAGGAAACACTCTGTTGTGTTTCTTTTAGGCCCCATGACATCGAGTGAGGTGGAAGGGGCCTATTTTTGCGCCTCAGTTGCGCAGTTTTTTTTCCTCAGAGACATCCAACTGCTTCTCCAGAGGGTCCTGCTGTGTTTGAGGGCTGTAAAGAAGGTTTTTTTCCCCACAAATCGTTCATAAAGGGCAGGTAGGCGCCACAGCGGAGCTGTGGCAAGGTGCTGAACGTTTTTTTACCGGTTTTTGACTTTTTGTCAATCTGGTTTTTACATTAAGGGGTTAATTGTTTATTTGCATAGCTGTGCAAAGTTACTAAGGCTTTATGATGCTACTGTAAAAATTTCGTTTGAGTTTTACAATGTTTTGCAGAGTTTGTGCAGCTTTTTTTTTCTCTTAAAGGCACAGTACCGTTTTTTTCTAAGTATTATTTACTTTGAATAAAGTGTTTTCCAAGCTTGCTTGTTTCATTACTAGCCTGTTTAACATGTCTGACACTAAGGAAAATCCTTGTTTAATGTGTTTAGAAGCCATTGTGGAACCCCCTTTTAGAATGTGTCCCACTTGCACTGATATGTCTATAAATTATAAAGAGCATATTTTAGCAATGAAAAATATAGCAATAGATGATTCTCAGACAGAAGGAAATGAGTTTTTGACATCTAGCTCTCCCCAAGTGTCACAACCAGTAACGCACGCACAAGTGACGCCAAGTACCTCTAATGCGTCAAATTCATTTACTTTACAAGACATGGCCACAGTTCTAAATAAAACCCTCACAGAGGTTTTATCTAAACTGCCTGGTTTACAAGGAAAGCGTGACAGCTCTGGGTTAAGTAAAGCTGAGCAGTCTGACGCTTTAGTATCTGAAATACCCTCACAATGTTCTGAAGTAGGGGTAAGGGATTTGTTATCTGAGGGAGAAATTTCTGATTCAGGAAAGACGCTCCCTCAGACAGATTCTGACATGACGGCCTTTAAATTTAAGCTTTAACACCTCTGCTTATTACTCAGGGAGGTATTAGCTACTCTAGATGATTGTGACCCCATAGTGGTTCCAGAGAAATTGTGTAAAATGGACAAATACTTAGAGGTTCCTGTTTACACTGATGTTTTTCCAGTCCCTAAGAGGATTGTGAATATTGTTACTAAGGAGTGGGATAAACCAGGTATTCCGTTTGCTCCCCCTCCTGTTTTTAAGAAAATGTTAACCATATCTGACACCATGCGGGACTCGTGGCAGACGGTTCCTAAGGTGGAGGGAGCTATTTCTACTCTATCTAAGCGTACAACTATACCTATCAAAGACAGTTGTGCTTTCAAAGATCCTATGGATAAAAAATTAGAGGGTCTCCTGAAGAAAATTTTTGTTCATCAAGGTTTTCTTCTCCAACTATTGTGTGCATTGTTCCTGTAACTACTGCAGCTGTTTTTTGGTTTGAGGCTCTAGAAGAGGCTCTAAAGATGGAGACTCCATTAGAGGATATTATGGATAGAATTAAGGCTCTTAAGTTGGCTAATTCTTTCATTACAGATGCCGCTTTCCAACTGGCTAAGTTAGCGGCAAAGAATTCAGGTTTTGCCATTTTAGCACGCAGGGCGTTATGGCTTAAGTCCTGGTCTGCTGATGTATCATCAAATCTAAACTTTTGAACATCCCTTTCAAAGGAAAGACCCTATTCGGGCCTGAACTGAAAGAGATTATTTCAGACGTCACTGGAGGGAAAGGCCATGCTCTCCCTCAGGATAAAACAAATAAATTGAGGACCAAACAGAATAATTTTCGTTCCTTTCGGAATTTCAAGGGTGGTCCCGCTTCAGCTTCCCCTGCTGCAAAGCAAGAGGGGAATTTTGCCCAATCCAAGTCAGTCTGGAGACCTAACCAGGCTTGGAACAAGGGCAAACAGACCAATAAGCCTGAAGCTGCCTCTAAGACAGCATGAAGGGGTCGCCCCCGATCCGGGACCGGATCTAGTAGGGGGCAGACTCTCTCTCTTCGCTCAGGCTTGGGCAAGAGATGTCCACAATTCCTGGGCTTTAGAAATTGTGTCCCAGGGATATCTTCTGGACTTCAAAGACTCTCCCCCAAGGGGGAGGTTTCACACTTCTCAATTGTCTGCAAACCAGACAAAGAGAGAGGCGTTCTTACGCTGTGTAGAAGACCTACACACCATGGGAGTGATCCGCCCAGTTCCAAAAGCGGAACAAGGGCTAGGGTTTTACTCAAACCTGTTTGTGGTTCCCAAAAAAGAGGGAACTTTCAGACCAATCTTAGATCTCAAAATTCTAAACAAGTTCCTCAGAGTACCATCGTTCAAGATGGAGACTATTCGGACTATTCTGCCGTTGATCCAGGAGGGTCAATATGACTACCGTGGACCTAAAGGATGCGTATCTACACATCCCTATGCACAGAGATCATAAATTCCTCAGATTCGCCTTTCTGGACAGGCATTACCAGTTTGTGGCCCTTCCCTTCGGGTTGGCCACGGCTCCCAGAATTTTCACAAAGGTGCTAGGGTCCCTTTTGGCGGTTCTAAGACCGCGGGCCATAGCAGTGGCGCCTTATCTAGACGACATCTTAATTCAGGCGTCGACTTTCCAGCTAGCCAAGTCACATCGTGTTGGCTTTTCTGATATCTCACGGGTGGAAGGTGAACATAAAAAAAGAGTTCTCTCTTCCCTCTCACAAGAGTTTCCTTCCTAGGGACTCTGATAGACTCGGTAGAAATGAAAATATTTCTGACGGAGGTCAGAAAATCAAAACTCTTAACCACTTGCCGAGCTCTTCATTCCATTCCTCGACCATCAGTGGCTCAGTGTATGGAGGTAATGCAATGGACATAGTTCCTTTTGCCCGTCTACACCTCAGACCATTGCAACTATGCATGCTCAAACAGTGGAATGGAGATTATGCAGATTTATCTCCTCAACTGCATCTAGACCAGGAGACCAGAGACTCACTTCTCTGGTGGTTGTCTCAGGACCACCTGTCTTAGGGAATGTGTTTCCGCAGGCCAGAGTGGCTCATTGTAACGACAGATGCCAGCCTGCTAGGCTGGGGTGCTGTCTGAAACTCCCTGAAAGCACAGGGCTTATGGTCTCGGGAAGAAACTCTCCTCCCGATAAACATACTAGAGCTGAGAGCGATATTGAATGCGCTTCAGGCGTGGCCTCAGCTAGCTGCGGCCAAATTCATCAGATTTCAGTCAGACAACATCACGACTGTAGCTTATATCAATCATCAAGGAGGAACACTGAGTTCTCTAGCGATGATGGAGGTAACCAAAATAATCCGATGGGCACAGGATCACTCTTGCCATCTCTCAGCAATCCATATCCCAAGGGTAGAGAACTGGGAGGCGGATTTCCTAAGTCGTCAGACTTTTCATCCGGGGGAGTGGGAACTCCATCCGGAGGTATTTGCCCAGCTGACCCAGCTATGGGGCACACCAGAATTGGATCTGATGACGTCCCGTCAGAATGCCAAACTTCCTCGTTACGGGTCCAGGTCCTGGGATCCCCAGGCGGTACTGATAGATGTTCTAGCAGTACCCTGGTCCTTCAGTCTGGCTTATGTATTTCCACCGTTTCCTCTCCTCCCACGTCTGGTTGCCAGAATCAAGCAGGAGAGAGCTTTGGTGATTCTGATAGCACCTGCGTGGCCACGCAGGACTTGGTATGCAGACCTAGTGGACATGTCACCTGTTCCACCGTGGACTCTGCCAATGAGGCAGGACCTTCTAATCCAAGGTCCATTCACGCATCCAAATCTAATTTCTCTGTGTCTGACTGCTTGGAGATTGAACGCCTGATTCTATCAAAGCGGTCATTGATACCCTGATTCAAGCTAGAAAGCCTGTCACCAGGAAGATTTAGCATAAGATTTGGCGCAAATATTTTCATTGGTGTGAATCCAAGGGTTACTCATGGAGTAAGATTAGGATTCCTAGAATGTTGTCCTTTCTCCAAGAAGGTTTGGAGAAGGGATTATCAGCTAGTTCCTTAAAAGGACAGATTTCTGCATTGTCTATTCTTTTACACAAGCGTCTGGCAGATGTTCCAGACGTTCAAGCGTTTAGTCAGGCTTTAGTCAGAATCAAGCCTGTATTCAAACCTGTTGCTCCACCATGGAGCTTAAACTTAGTTCTTAAAGTTCTTCAAGGGGTTCTGTTTGAACCTATGCATTCCATAGATATTAAGCTTCTATCTTGGAAAGTTCTGTTTTTAGTAGCTATCTCTTCAGCTCGAAGAATTTCGGAGTTATCTGCTTTACAGTGTGGCTCACCTTATCTTGTTTTCCATGCAGATAAGGTGGTTTTACGTTCCAAACCTGGATTCCTTCCTAAGGTGGTTTCTAATAGGAATATCATTCAGGAAATTATTGTTCCTTCACTGTGTCCTAATCCTTCAAAGAAGGAACGTCTGTTGCACAATCTTGATGTGGTTCATGCTTTAAAATTCTACTTGCAAGCAACCAAAGATTTCCGTCAAACATCTTCATTGTTTGTTGTTTATTCCGGTAAACGGAGAGGTCAAAAGGCTACGGCTAACTCTCTTTCCTTTTGGCTGAAAAGCATCATCCGTTTGGCTTATGTGACTGCTGGCCAGCAGCCTCCTGAAAGAATTACTGCTCATTCCACTAGAGCAGTGGCTTCCACATGGGCTTTTAAAAATGAGGCTTCTGTTGAACAGATTTGTAAGGCGGCGTTTTGGTCTTCGCTTCATACTTTTTCCAAATTTTACAAATTCGATACTTTTGCTTCTTCGGAGGCTATTTTTGGGAGAAAGGTTCTACAAGCAGTGGTGCCTTCCGTTTAGGGTACCTGTCTTGTCCCTCCCTTCATCCGTGTCCTAAAGCTTTGGTATTGGTATCCCACAAGTATGGATGAATCCGTGGACTCGATACATCTTACAAGAGAAAACAGAATATATGCTTACCTGATAAATTTCTTTCTCTTGTGATGTATCGAGTCCACGGCCCGCCCTGTCTGTTTAAGACAAGTAGTATATTTTTATTTGAAAAACTTCAGTCACCTCTGCATCCTATAGTTTCTCCTTTTCTTCTGTTATGTGTGATCAGTCCACGGGTCATCATTACTTCTGGGATATTATCTGCTCCCCTACAGGAAGTGCAAGAGGATTCACCCAGCAGAGTTGCTATATAGCTCCTCCCCTCTACGTCACCCCCAGTCATTCTCTTGCACCCAAAGACTAGATAGGAGGTGTGAGAGGACTATGGTGATTATACTTAGTTTTTATAACTTCAATCAAAAGTTTGTTATTTTACAATAGCACCGGAGCGTGTTATTACTTCTCTGGCAGAGTTTGAAGAAGAATCTACCAGAGTTTTCTCCAACATAGGTGTGTCCGGTCCACGGCGTCATCCTTACTTGTGGGATATTCTCTTCCCCAACAGGAAATGGCAAAGAGCCCAGCAAAGCTGGTCACATGATCCCTCCTAGGCTCCGCCTACCCCAGTCATTCTCTTTGCCGTTGTACAGGCAACATCTCCACGGAGATGGCTTAGAGTTTTTTAGTGTTTAACTGTAGTTTTTCATTATTCAATCAAGAGTTTGTTATTTTCAAATAGTGCTGGTACGTACTATTTACTCAGAAACAGAAAAGAGATGAAGAATTCTGTTTGTATGAGGAAAATGATTTTAGCAACCGTAACTAAAATCCATGGCTGTTCCACACAGGACTGTTGAGAGCATTAACTTCAGTTGGGGGAACAGTTTGCAGTCTTTGCTGCTTGAGGTATGACACATTCTAACAAGACGATGTAATGCTGGAAGCTGTCATTTTCCCTATGGGATCCGGTAAGCCATGTTTATTACGATTGTAAATAAGGGCTTCACAAGGGCTTATTTAGACTGTAGACATTTTTTGGGCTAAATCGATTGATATTAACACTTATTTAGCCTTGAGGAATCATTTATTCTGGGTATTTTGATATAATAATATCGGCAGGCACTGTTTTAGACACCTTATTCTTTAGGGGCTTTCCCAAAGCATAGGCAGAGTCTCATTTTCGCGCCGGTGTTGCGCACTTGTTTTTGAGAGGCATGGCATGCAGTCGCATGTGAGAGGAGCTCTGATACTTATAAAAGACTTCTGAAGGCATCATTTGGTATCGTATTCCCCTTGGGTTTGGTTGGGTCTCAGCAAAGCAGATACCAGGGACTGTAAAGGGGTTAAAGCTTAAAACGGCTCCGGTTCCGTTATTTTAAGGGTTAAAGCTTCCAAATTTGGTGTGCAATATTTTCAAGGCTTTAAGACACTGTGGTGAAAGTTTGGTGAATTTTGAACAATTCCTTCATGTTTTTTCGCAATTGCAGTAATAAAGTGTGTTCAGTTTAAAATTTAAAGTGACAGTAACGGTTTTATTTCAAAACGTTTTTTGTACTTTCTTATCAAGTTTATGCCTGTTTAACATGTCTGAACTACCAGATAGACTGTGTTCTGAATGTGGGGAAGCCAGAATTCCTATTCATTTAAATAAATGTGATTTATGTGATAATGACAATGATGCCCAAGATGATTCCTCAAGTGAGGGGAGTAAGCATGGTACTGCATCATTCCCTCCTTCGTCTACACGAGTCTTGCCCACTCAGGAGGCCCCTAGTACATCTAGCGCGCCAATACTCCTTACTATGCAACAATTAACGGCTGTAATGGATAATTCTGTCAAAAACATTTTAGCCAAATTGAACCCTGTTCAGCGTAAGCGTGGATGCTCTGTTTTAGTTACTGAAGAGCATGACGACGCTGATATTAATATCTCTGAAGGGCCCCTAACCCAATCTGAGGGGGCCAGGGAGGTTTTGTCTGAGGGAGAAATTACTGATTTAGGGAATATTTCTCAGCAGGCTGAATCTGATGTGATTACTTTTAAATTTAAATTGGAACATCTCCGCATTTTGCTTAAGGAGGTATTATTCACTCTGGATGATTGTGAAAATTTGGTCATCCCAGAGAAACTATGTAAAATGGACAAGTTCCTAGAGGTGCCGGGGCTCCCAGAAGCTTTTCCTATACCCAAGCGGGTGGCGGACATTGTTAATAAAGAATGGGAAAGGCCCGGTATTCCTTTCGTCCCTCCCCCCATATTTAAAAAATTGTTTCCTATGGTCGACCCCAGAAAGGACTTATGGCAGTCAGTCCCCAAGGTCGAGGGAGCGGTTTCTACTTTAAACAAACGCACCACTATTCCCATAGAGGATAGTTGTGCTTTCAAAGATCCTATGGATAAAAAATTAGAAGGTTTGCTTAAAAAGATGTTTGTTCAGCAGAGTTACCTTCTACAACCCATTTCATGCATTGTCCCTGTCACTACAGCCGCATATTTCTGGTTTGATGAACTGATTAAGGTGCTCGATAGTGACTCGCCTCCTTATGAGGAGATTATGGACAGAGTCAATGCTCTCAAATTGGCTAATTCTTTCACTCTTGACGCCTCTTTGCAATTGGCTAAGTTAGCGGCTAAGAATTCTGGGTTTGCTATTGTGGCGCGCAGAGCGCTTTGGTTGAAATCTTGGTCGGCTGATGCGTCTTCCAAGAACAAGCTACTAAACATTCCTTTCAAGGGGAAAACGCTGTTTGGTCCTGACTTGAAAGAGATTATCTCTGATATCACTGGGGGTAAGGGCCATGCCCTTCCTCAGGATCGGCCTTTCAAGGCAAAAAATAGACCTAATTTTCGTCCCTTTCGTAAAAACGGACCAGCCCAAGGTGCTACGTCCTCTAAGCAAGAAGGTAATACTTCTCAGGCCAAGCCAGCTTGGAGACCAATGCAAGGCTGGAACAAGGGAAAGCAGGCAAAGAAACCTGCCACTGCTACCAAGACAGCATGAAATATCGGCCCCCGATCCGGGACCGGATCTGGTGGGGGGCAGACTCTCTCTCTTCGCTCAGGCTTGGGCAAGAGATGTTCTGGATCCTTGGGCGCTAGAAATAGTCTCCCAGGGTTATCTTCTGGAATTCAAGGGACTTCCCCCAAGGGGAAGGTTCCACAGGTCTCAGTTGTCTTCAGACCACATAAAAAGACAGGCGTTCTTACTTTGCGTAGAAGACCTGTTAAAAATGGGAGTGATTCATCCTGTTCCATTGAGAGAACAAGGGATGGGGTTCTACTCCAATCTGTTCATAGTTCCCAAAAAAGAGGGAACATTCAGACCAATCCTAGATCTCAAGATCTTAAACAAATTTCTCAAGGTCCCATCTTTCAAGATGGAAACCATTCGAACTATCCTTCCTTCCATCCAGGAAGGTCAATTCATGACCACGGTGGATTTAAAGGATGCGTATCTACATATTCCTATCCACAAGGAACATCATCGGTTCCTAAGGTTTGCATTCCTGGACAAACATTACCAGTTCGTGGCGCTTCCTTTCGGATTAGCCACTGCTCCAAGGATTTTCACAAAGGTACTAGGGTCCCTTCTAGCTGTGCTAAGACCAAGGGGCATTGCAGTAGTACCTTACCTGGACGACATTCTAATTCAAGCGTCGTCCCTCCCTCGAGCAAAGGCTCACACGGACATCGTCCTGGCCTTTCTCAGATCGCACGACTGGAAAGTGAACGTGGAAAAGAGTTCTCTATCCCCGTCAACAAGGGTTCCCTTCTTGGGAACAATTATAGACTCCTCAGAAATGAGGATTTTTCTAACAGAGGCCAGAAAGACAAAGCTCCTGGACTCTTGTCGAATACTTCATTCCGTTCCTCTTCCTTCCGTAGCTCAGTGCATGGAAGTGATCGGGTTGATGGTAGCGGCAATGGACATAGTTCCTTTTGCGCGCATTCATCTAAGACCGTTACAACTGTGCATGCTCAGTCAGTGGAATGGGGACTATACAGACTTGTCTCCAAAGATACAAGTAAATCAGAGGACCAGAGACTCACTCCGTTGGTGGCTGTCCCTGGACAACCTGTCACGAGGGATGACATTCCACAGACCAGAGTGGGTCATTGTCACGACCGACGCCAGTCTGATGGGCTGGGGCGCGGTCTGGGGATCCCTGAAAGCTCAGGGTCTTTGGTCTCGGGAAGAATCTCTTCTACCGATAAATATTCTGGAACTGAGAGCGATATTCAATGCTCTCAAGGCTTGGCCTCAGCTAGCGAGGACCAAGTTCATACGGTTTCAATCAGACAACATGACGACTGTTGCGTATATCAACCATCAGGGGGGAACAAGGAGTTCCCTAGCGATGGAAGAAGTGACCAAGATCATTCTATGGGCGGAGTCTCACTCCTGCCACCTGTCTGCTATCCACATCCCGGGAGTGGAAAATTGGGAAGCGGATTTTCTGAGTGGTCAGACATTGCATCCGGGGGAGTGGGAACTCCATCCGGAAATCTTTGCCCAAGTCACTCAACTTTGGGGCATTCCAGACATGGATCTGATGGCCTCTCGTCAGAACTTCAAAGTTCCTTGCTACGGGTCCAGATCCAGGGATCCCAAGGCGGCTCTAGTGGATGCACTAGTAGCACCTTGGACCTTCAAACTAGCTTATGTGTTCCCGCCGTTTCCTCTCATCCCCAGGCTGGTAGCCAGGATCAATCAGGAGAGGGCGTCGGTGATCTTGATAGCTCCTGCGTGGCCACGCAGGACTTGGTATGCAGATCTGGTGAATATGTCATCGGCTCCACCTTGGAAGCTACCTTTGAGACGAGACCTTCTTGTTCAGGGTCCGTTCGAACATCCGAATCTGGTTTCACTCCAGCTGACTGCTTGGAGATTGAACGCTTGATTTTATCGAAGCGAGGTTTCTCAGATTCTGTTATCGATACTCTTGTTCAGGCCAGAAAGCCTGTAACTAGAAAGATTTACCATAAAATTTGGAAAAAATATATCTGTTGGTGTGAATCTAAAGGATTCCCTTGGGACAAGGTTAAGATTCCTAGGATTCTATCCTTCCTTCAAGAAGGATTGGAAAAAGGATTATCGGCAAGTTCCCTGAAGGGACAGATTTCTGCCTTGTCGGTGTTACTTCACAAAAAACTGGCAGCTGTGCCAGATGTTCAAGCCTTTGTTCAGGCTCTGGTTAGAATCAAGCCTGTTTACAAACCTTTGACTCCTCCTTGGAGTCTCAATTTAGTTCTTTCAGTTCTTCAGGGGGTTCCGTTTGAACCCTTACATTCCGTTGATATTAAGTTATTATCTTGGAAAGTTTTGTTTTTAGTTGCAATTTCTTCTGCTAGAAGAGTTTCAGAATTATCTGCTCTGCAGTGTTCTCCTCCTTATCTGGTGTTCCATGCAGATAAGGTGGTTTTACGTACTAAACCTGGTTTTCTTCCAAAAGTTGTTTCTAACAAAAACATTAACCAGGAGATTATCGTACCTTCTCTGTGTCCGAAACCAGTTTCAAAGAAGGAACGCTTGTTGCACAATTTGGATGTTGTTCGCGCTCTAAAATTCTATTTAGATGCTACAAAGGATTTTAGACAAACATCTTCCCTGTTTGTTGTTTATTCAGGTAAAAGGAGAGGTCAAAAAGCAACTTCTACCTCTCTCTCTTTTTGGATTAAAAGCATCATCAGATTGGCTTACGAGACTGCCGGACGGCAGCCTCCCGAAAGAATCACGGCTCATTCCACTAGGGCTGTGGCTTCCACATGGGCCTTCAAGAACGAGGCTTCTGTTGATCAGATATGTAGGGCAGCGACTTGGTCTTCACTGCACACTTTTACCAAATTTTACAAGTTTGATACTTTTGCTTCTTCTGAGGCTATTTTTGGGAGAAAGGTTTTGCAAGCCGTGGTGCCTTCCATTTAGGTGACCTGATTTGCTCCCTCCCTTCATCCGTGTCCTAAAGCTTTGGTATTGGTTCCCACAAGTAAGGATGACGCCGTGGACCGGACACACCTATGTTGGAGAAAACAGAATTTATGTTTACCTGATAAATTTCTTTCTCCAACGGTGTGTCCGGTCCACGGCCCGCCCTGGTTTTTTAATCAGGTCTGATAATTTATTTTCTTTAACTACAGTCACCACGGTACCATATGGTTTCTCCTATGCTATTATTCCTCCTTAACGTCGGTCGAATGACTGGGGTAGGCGGAGCCTAGGAGGGATCATGTGACCAGCTTTGCTGGGCTCTTTGCCATTTCCTGTTGGGGAATAGAATATCCCACAAGTAAGGATGACGCCGTGGACCGGACACACCGTTGGAGAAAGAAATTTATCAGGTAAACATAAATTCTGTTTTTCTTATGATTTTAACCGGAGTAGTTAAGATCATATTGCTGTTTCTCGGCCATCTGAGGGAGGTAAAAGCTTCAGATCAGGGGACAGCGGGCAGTTGAATCTGCATTGAGGTATGTAGCAGTTTTTATTTTCTGAATGGAATTGATGAGAAAATCCTGCCATACCGTTATAATGACATGTATGTATACTCTACACTTCAGTATTCTGGGGATGGTATTTCACCGGAGTTACTCTGTAAAAGTACATTAAACCTTTTAATAGGTATTTAATTCATGTTAAACGTTTTTGCTGGAATGTAGAATCGTTTGCATTTCTGAGGTACTGAGTGAATAAATACTTGGGCATTATTTTTCCACTTGGCAGTTTGCTTGTTTTGATTATGACAGTTTCGTTTCTCTCTCACTGCTGTGTGTGAGGGGGAGGGGCCGTTTTTGGCGCTCTTTGCTACGCATCAAAAATTTCCAGTCAGTTACTCTTGTATTTTCTGCATGATCCGGTTCATCTCTAACAGAACTCAGGGGTCTTCAAACTTCTTTGAAGGGAGGTAGATTCTCTCAGCAGAGCTGTGAGACTTATGTAGTGACTGTGTTTTAAAACGTTGCTCTGTGATTTTTATGTTTAAAAATTTAATTAGTGTTACTTTACTAATGGGAAACAAACCTTTGCTAACAAGTTGTGTTGTTTTTAAAGAGTGATGCTATAACTGTTTTTCAGTTCATTATTTCAACTGTCATTTAATCGTTTAGTGCTTCTTTGAGGCACAGTACGTTTTTGTTAAATAAGATTGTAACCAAGTTGCATGTTTATTGCTAGTGTGTTAAACATGTCTGATTCAGAGGAAGATACCTGTGTCATTTGTTCCAATGCCAAGGTGGAGCCCAATAGAAATTTGTGTACTAACTGTATTGATGCTACTTTAAATAAAAGCCAATCTGTACAAATTGAACAAATTTCACCAAACAGCGAGGGGAGAGTTATGCCGTCTAACTCGCCTCACGTGTCAGTACCTGCGTCTCCCGCCCGGGAGGTGCGTGATATTATGGCGCCTAGTACATCTGGGCAGCCATTACAGATAACATTACAAGATATGGCTACTGTTATGACTGAAGTTTTGGCTAAGTTACCAGAACTAAGAGGCAAGCGTGATCACTCTGGGGTGAGAACAGAGTGCGCTGATAATTCTAGGGCCATGTCTGATACTGCGTCACAGCTTGCAGAGCATGAGGACGGAGAGCTTCATTCTGTAGGTGACGGTTCTGATCCAAGCAGATTGGATTCAGATATTTCAAATTTTAAATTTAAATTGGAAAACCTCCGTGTATTACTAGGGGAGGTCTTAGCGGCTCTTAACGATTGTAACACTGTTGCAATACCAGAGAAAATGTGTAGGTTGGATAAATACTTTGCGGTACCGGCGAGTACTGACGTTTTTCCTATACCTAAGAGATTAACTGAAATTGTTACCAAGGAGTGGGATAGACCCGGTGTGCCGTTCTCACCCCCTCCAATATTTAGAAAGATGTTTCCAATAGACGCCACCACACGGGACTTATGGCAAACGGTCCCTAAGGTGGAGGGAGCAGTTTCTACTTTAGCTAAGCGCACCACTATCCCGGTGGAAGATAGCTGTGCTTTTTCAGATCCTATGGATAAAAAATTAGAGGGTTACCTTAAGAAAATGTTTGTTCAACAAGGTTTTATATTGCAACCCCTTGCATGCATCGCGCCGATTACGGCTGCGGCAGCATTTTGGATTGAGTCTCTGGAAGAGAACCTTAGTTCCGCTACGCTGGACGACATTACGGACAGGCTTAGAGTCCTTAAACTAGCTAATTCATTCATTTCGGAGGCCGTAGTACATTTAACCAAACTTACGGCTAAGAATTCAGGATTCGCCATTCAGGCACGTAGGGCGCTGTGGCTAAAATCCTGGTCGGCTGATGTAACTTCTAAGTCCAAATTACTTAATATACCTTTCAAGGGGCAAACTTTATTTGGGCCCGGTTTGAAAGAAATTATCGCTGACATTACAGGAGGTAAGGGCCACGCTCTACCTCAAGACAAAGCCAAAGCTAAGGCTAGACAGTCTAATTTTCGTCCCTTTCGGAATTTCAAAGCAGGTGCAGCATCAACTTCCACTGCACCAAAACAGGAAGGAGCTGTTGCTCGTTACAGACAAGGCTGGAAACCTAACCAGTCCTGGAATAAGGGCAAGCAGGCCAGAAAACCTGCTGCTGCCCCTAAGACAGCATGAACCGAGGGCCCCCGATCCGGGACCGGATCTAGTGGGGGGCAGACTCTCTCTCTTCGCCCAGGCTTGGGCAAGAGATGTCCAGGATCCCTGGGCGCTAGAGATCATATCTCAGGGATACCTTCTAGACTTCAAATTATCTCCCCCAAGAGGGAGATTTCATCTGTCAAGGTTGTCAACAAACCAAATAAAGAAAGACGCGTTTCTACGCTGTGTACAAGATCTATTATTAATGGGAGTGATCCATCCGGTTCCGCGGTCGGAACAAGGACAAGGGTTTTACTCAAACCTGTTTGTGGTTCCCAAAAAAGAGGGAACTTTCAGGCCAATCTTGGATTTAAAGATCCTAAACAAATTCCTAAGAGTTCCATCGTTCAAAATGGAAACTATTCGGACAATCTTACCCATGATCCAAAAGGGTCAGTACATGACCACAGTGGATTTAAAGGATGCTTACCTTCACATACCGATTCACAAAGATCATTACCGGTATCTAAGGTTTGCCTTCTTAGACAGGCATTACCAGTTTGTAGCCCTTCCATTCGGATTGGCTACGGCTCCAAGAATCTTCACAAAGGTTCTGGGTGCCCTTCTAGCGGTTCTGAGACCGCGAGGAATTTCGGTAGCTCCGTACCTAGACGACATTCTGATACAAGCTTCAAGCTTTCAAACTGCCAAGTCTCATACAGAGTTAGTTCTGGCATTTCTAAGGTCGCATGGATGGAAAGTGAACGAAAAGAAGAGTTCTCTCTTGCCTCTCACAAGAGTTCCATTCTTGGGGACTCTTATAGATTCTGTAGAAATGAAGATTTATCTGACAGAAGACAGATTAACAAAGCTTCTAAATGCATGCCGTGTCCTTCATTCCATTCAACTCCCGTCAGTAGCTCAATGCATGGAGGTGATCGGCTTAATGGTAGCAGCAATGGACATAGTACCCTTTGCACGCCTACATCTCAGACCGCTGCAATTGTGCATGCTGAGTCAGTGGAATGGGGATTACTCAGATTTGTCCCCCACTCTGAATCTGGATCAAGAGACCAGAAACTCTCTTCTATGGTGGCTTTCTCGGCCACATCTGTCCAGGGGGATGCCGTTCAGCAGGCCGGACTGGACAATTGTAACAACAGACGCCAGCCTTCTAGGTTGGGGCGCTGTCTGGAATTCTCTGAAGGCTCAGGGACAATGGAGTCAGGAGGAAAGTCTCCTGCCAATAAACATTCTGGAATTGAGAGCAGTTCTCAATGCCCTTCTAGCTTGGCCCCAGTTAAGGACTCGGGGGTTCATCAGGTTTCAGTCGGACAACATCACGACTGTAGCTTACATCAACCATCAGGGAGGGACAAGAAGCTCCCTAGCAATGATAGAAGTATCAAAGATAATTCGCTGGGCAGAGTCTCACTCTTGCCACCTGTCAGCAATCCACATCCCGGGAGTGGAGAACTGGGAGGCGGATTTCTTGAGTCGCCAGACTCTTCATCCGGGGGAGTGGGAACTTCATCCGGAGGTCTTTGCTCAAATACTTCGAAGTTGGGGCAAACCAGAGATAGATCTCATGGCGTCTCGCCAGAACGCCAAACTTCCTCGCTACGGATCCAGATCCAGGGATCCGGGAGCGGTTCTGATAGATGCTTTGACAGCACCTTGGAACTTCAGGATGGCTTATGTGTTTCCACCCTTCCCGCTGCTTCCTCGATTGATTGCAAAAATCAAACAGGAGAGAGCATCAGTGATTCTAATAGCGCCTGCATGGCCGCGCAGGACTTGGTATGCAGATCTAGTGGACATGTCATCCTGTCCGCCTTGGTCTCTACCTCTAAGACAGGACCTTCTGATTCAGGGTCCATTCAAACATCAAAGTCTAACTTCTCTGAAGCTGACTGCTTGGAAATTGAACGCTTGATTTTATCAAAACGTGGGTTTTCTGAGTCGGTTATTGATACCCTGATACAGGCTAGGAAGCCTGTTACTAGAAAGATTTACCATAAAATATGGCGTAAATACCTATACTGGTGTGAATCCAAAGATTACTCCTGGAGTAAGGTTAGGATTCCTAGGATATTGTCCTTTCTACAAGAAGGTTTAGAAAAGGGTTTATCGGCTAGCTCATTAAAGGGACAGATCTCAGCTCTGTCCATCTTGTTACACAGGCGTCTGTCAGAAAATTCAGACATCCAGGCCTTTTGTCAGGCTTTAGCTAGGATCAAGCCTGTGTTTAAAACTGTTGCTCCGCCATGGAGTTTAAACTTAGTTCTTAACGTTTTACAGGGTGTTCCGTTTGAACCCCTTCATTCCATTGATATAAAATTGTTATCTTGGAAAGTTCTATTTTTAATGGCTATTTCCTCGGCTAGAAGAGTCTCTGAGTTATCAGCCCTACATTGTGATTCTCCTTATCTGATCTTTCACTCAGACAAGGTAGTTCTGCGTACTAAACCTGGGTTCTTACCTAAGGTTGTCTCTAACAGGAATATCAATCAAGAGATTGTTGTTCCATCCTTGTGTCCAAATCCTTCTTCAAAGAAGGAACGTCTTCTACACAATCTGGATGTAGTTCGTGCCCTCAAGTTCTACTTGCAGGCAACTAAAGATTTTCGCCAAACTTCTTCCCTGTTTGTCGTTTATTCTGGACAGAGGAGAGGTCAAAAAGCTTCTGCTACCTCTCTCTCTTTTTGGCTTCGTAGCATAATACGTTTAGCCTATGAGACTGCTGGACAGCAGCCTCCTGAAAGAATTACAGCTCATTCCACTAGAGCTGTGGCTTCCACTTGGGCCTTTAAGAATGAGGCCTCTGTTGAACAGATTTGCAAGGCTGCAACTTGGTCTTCGCTTCATACTTTTTCCAAATTTTACAAATTTGACACTTTTGCTTCTTCGGAGGCTATTTTTGGGAGAAAGGTTCTTCAGGCAGTGGTTCCTTCTGTATAATGAGCCTGCCTATCCCTCCCGTCATCCGTGTACTTTTGCTTTGGTATTGGTATCCCAGAAGTAATGATGACCCGTGGACTGATCACACATAACAGAAGAAAACATAATTTATGCTTACCTGATAAATTCCTTTCTTCTGTTGTGTGATCAGTCCACGGCCCGCCCTGTTTTTTTTTTTAAGGCAGGTAAATATTTTTTAAATTATAATTCAGTCACCACTACACCCTTGGCTTCTCCTTTCTCGTTGGTCTTTGGTCGAATGACTGGAGGTGACGTAGAGGGGAGGAGCTATATAGCAACTCTGCTGGGTGAATCCTCTTGCACTTCCTGTAGGGGAGCAGATAATATCCCAGAAGTAATGATGACCCGTGGACTGATCACACAACAGAAGAAAGGAATTTATCAGGTAAGCATAAATTATGTTTTTCTTCCTAGCCTTCGGTCGAATGACTGGGGGGGCGGAGCTAAGGGAGGAGCTATATAGACAGCTCTGCTGTGGGTGCTCTTTGTCACTTCCTGTAGGGAAGGAGAATATCCCACAAGTATGGATGAATCCCTGGAGTCGATACATCACAAGAGAGAAATTTATCAGGTAAGCATAAATTCTGTGTTTTTTTTTTTTTCTTTCATGATTTAGTTAGAGCATGAGATTTTAAGCTACTTTCTAATTTACTCCTATTATCAATTATTCTTTGTTTTTATGCTATCTTGATTTGAAAAAGCAGTACTGTAAACTTTAGAGCCAGCCCATTTTTCGTTCAGCACCTGGGTAGCACTTGCTGATTTGTGGCTAAATGTAGCAAACCAATTAGCAAGCGCTACCCAGGTACTGAACTAAAAATGGGGCGGCTCCTAACTTTTCATTACTGCTTTTTCAAATCAAGATAACATGAGAACAAAGAAAAAATGATAATAGGAGTAAATTAGAAAGTTGCTTAAAATTGCATGCTCTATCTGAATCATGAAAGAAAAAAATTGGGGTTAGTATCCTTTTAAGACCCTCTGAGGATGCGTTAGTGAAACGCTGCGTCAGGGGTCCTCGCTATTTTTAACTGCCTCTCTTGTTGTTAAAATAAGTAGAAATACCTTAGCTTAAAAAACTAACTTTAGTAAATTCGTACTTAGCAACCTGTGGTTTTTCACAGGCTTAAGCAGCAGCTATTATTATTTATCCTAGCGTAAAAATTGTTAACCGTTGCACCTGCATAGCATAATTCTGCAACGTGTTGGTAACTCATACTAGGGGATAAAGATTAGAGACAATATTGTCACAGTAATATCGGATACTATCATAGAAGCAGTAAAGAGCAAAAATGTACTACTAACCTTACAGGCTGCATTATCAATATAATAAAATATTAGACACATTGTGTCAACTATCACAAACTGTAATTCAGTAACGCTGTAGCACTACTGAAGCATAAACAGCGTGACAGAACATATAAGTTCACATTGAATTTAAGCGCAATAAACAAGCTTTAGTTTAAGTATTTACTTTAAATACAGCTCCAGACTGGCTGGGAACTCTCAGAATCTATTATGATGCTATAACGATAATTATTCTGACACCACTAGGTGTAGTACTACTGAGTTCAGACTATCTTAAATTACCACTAGCAGAAGACTGTGTTTACCCCTTTATGCAGTTGTATATGCACAACCATACAGAATTTAATTAATATTTGTTAGAGTTGAAAAATTATCAAAATAATCAAGCATAAGCCATGCATTGTAGCGACTGACATAAAGGCAATCTTCAAAACCTAGAGTAACCAACATATATTTTATTGCAAGTGTATACATTAGTATTCGCTTACTGTGTATTGGTTATATAGCTGTACACTGCTGTTCAAAATGCCCTAAATGCATACTTACCTATAAAGACTATAGAGTTTAAGTATAACAGGTATACCATATATTAATACCCACTTGGGATAATCTGAAGGATTGGCCATCTATTAGGCCATACAGCCCTTAGATAGATAAACATATAGATATACCTAGAATATAATCTTGGTCTTATAACAGGATTACTAAGTACTTCATATTTGTGGTATTACATAAGCTAAGTATCATACAATCAACAGAGAGTGTGTTTTTAACTCTCTCAAGGGTAGCATACACAGCAACGCATTAGTTAGAGCTTGCTGGTGAACCAAGAGGCATATATGTGCAACCACCAATTATCTACTAGCTCCTTGTAGTGCATTGTTTGGAATAAGCCTACTTGTTTACTCTTAGACAAAGGATACCAACAGTATGAAGCAATTTTTATAATAGAAGTAAAGTAGAAAGTTGTTTAAAATTACATGGTATATCTGAATTGTTAAAGTTTAATTTAGATTTTCTGACCATGCTATGCAATCTTCTTCTGTTTTAAATAATTATATAGTTTTCAAATAATGAGCCTTTGCTCAAGTTTTTAAAGCCTAGAACTAATTAGATTCTTATGTAGAATATTGAATAATGCAGATATTTTAACCATACCAAAATGTTTTCAACCTCTGACAAATATTTCCCTTTTAAGTAGCTATAAATCTGCTTTTACCACTAGTTTCCTTGCATATAGAGGACCACCGTTTTCTTGACCGGTAGGTTTTTACTGTTTGCATTATTGTTTTTCAGCAGACGGAGTACTTGACCTGTCCACTAAAAAAAGTCCTTGTGCTGGTAGCACATTTGCAAGCGTTTCTCCAAGTACCTCAAACTCTATAGGAAATGGGTAAGAAATTTCCTGTTTTTAAGTATTTTTTTCCTTTGTGAATGCTGAAATCATTTTTAAAACGTGATTGTTTATCTAACCCTTCAAATAAATATGATTTGACTTTTCTATGCAAATTCCATTCATTACTATTCTTCACTAAAATCACAATCTGATCAAGGTGATCATAAATCATAATTTTGTTTGCTTTCACTCATTTTATTTTTTTTGTTTTGCAAGTTGGTTTTTACATTTTTAGCAGACAGTTAAAATTGTATTATACTTTAAAAAAAAACCAAAAAAAAAAAAAAAAAACCTTTATCTCTAAGTAGTATTGAATATTTTATTTAATGTGTAGTGTGAGGTAGGCTAGGAGTCGTATTAAAGCACATTTGAAGCACATACTAGTTTATAACGAGTGCTTAAATGGATATAAAACTCAAAATCAATTAAAATGTGTGATTCATATTAAAAAATACTTTATTTAAAAAAAAATATATATATTTTTTAATCTTTTTCTATAATTTTAACTCTGAAATCCCACAAGATGTTGAACTTCATAGTCTAGAATTTTGAAGCCTAATCCTGATATATTCTACTCCATGATTGCTTGATCAGTATAGTAGATAATTTACCTACTTTTCAAAGAAATTGCAAAACCATACAAATTTTTCTATCACAATTACAGATTGAATGATTTTTAAAACCTTTATTTTATATGAAAATATTTTGCAATGAAGTGCTTAATTGATTATCTATACTATGAATATATAAACATTGAGTTTTATGTCCCTTTAATGAAGTTGTTTTTATAGACTTCACAGCCATTTTTTTATTTGCAATCCTAAAACGTTCCATTTTGATATAATGGCCTTAACCGACTTGTGTTCCTGGTTCAATTGCAGTACTCTTAATACCTTTTTTTTCCCCCTCTCTCTTTTTTTCTTTCTGTTATCATAAATGTTTGTGGTATGACCTAAATCTAGTTGTTTATGTCTTAAAGGGATAGGAAAGTTAAAATGTAAACCTGCATGATTCAGATAGAACATGCAATTTTAAGACACTTTAAAGTTAACTTCTGTTTTTAAATTTGCTTTGTTCTCTTGGTATCCCTTGTTTGGAGAAAAAAAATAAAATAAAAGTATGCAAATATCCTACACTAGTGGGAGCTAAGTGCTGATTGGTGTCAGCTGAACACATATAATTAGCCAATCACAAGAGACAAATGTGTGCAAACTGCCAGTAGTGCAATGCTGTTCCTTCTGCAAAGGATAACAAGAGAATGAAGCAAATTTGATAATATAAGTAAATTGGAAAGGTGTTTGGAATTGTATGAAAGAAAATTGGGTTTCCTGTCCCTTTTAAGTGCTTTTTAGCTGATGTATGTTCATACGTCTTAGCTTTGTTTGGCATTTAGGTACATTTTCCTGCTTGTACATCACTTTAAAACTAGATTTTAAGAGGAAAAAATGCTTTGATCCCTTTTAATATTTAGAAGCATTTAACATATTCATTTTCGCTTCTGTTTTCTTTCTTTCATTTTTTTTCTTTTTTCTCATGTTCATTGTAACAGCACTTGAAACAAGATAATTTATGACCATTAAACCGCCAGTTGTAGAAAGGCAGAAGCTTGGAGAATTTTAATTTTCCTCAGATTTGAACGACTTTAACCTCTTAATGCAAAAATACATTAGTTTCAGTTTAGATCGATCTGACCTCTACCTGTTGTATTTATGTGAACTACTATTCATTCTCCAGTAATTTCCTCCAACTCTCTATTTGAATCCTTTTGCGTCTAATTTGACAGCAACAATTGCTTTACTATCTTCCACCAAATTTCACAGAAAGACATGATAAAATGCAGCAGGACCATGATAAAATGAAGAAATGTACAATTAAAACTAAGCACTAAGTGCTTTATGGACAGTTATGTTTGTACTATTGTCTTCTTCAAGTTGTTTTAGGTGATATATGCTAATATTTTGCCTTTCCAAGTATGCTTCAATAAGTTTCTTGGTGCTACTCCTCACACTACTGGATACTCCATGCACCGCGACCTCTGGGGACCAAACTGATATCCAAATCTTCCCCCCAGACACACACACGCGAGGATTTCACAGGGTCTCAATTGCTAGATGTCATTTAGTTCACACAGTGATGTTTATCCTTTAGGGTTTGAGATGGTACTAATCACTTGTGCTTGAAAACACTGTAAACCTTAAAGATAGGTCATTTGGTACATTTGGAGACTTTGACCTCTTTGATTTTAGTAGAATCGTCCAACTTTGATAATTCTGTGAACACATTTGTGCTGTTAAACCTAGAATCCCTTGTAAAGAGAGTCTCTGAGAACAAAAACTCTTCTCTTCCTTGCCTATTATTTTTTATGTTCCCATTGAAAATCTTCCTTTTAAAATATTATATAACTCAAAGGGTTCTTTATGGATTCACCCAAAGATGCCACTGAAACCCTTGCAGGCAAACTCCAGAGAACCTTATTCAGTTATTCATCTTGTCCTGGTCGAAAAAGGGCTGGGCCATTATCACTATAAAAGGAAGGCAAAAAACTTCCTGACAGATGGGTCCAAAACATGTTCCTTGTAGAAAAATAAGTTTGACCTTATTACTTATATCAAATTTTTCCCCACTTCTTATCAGACTTTAAGGGTACTGTAGAAACTCCCCAAGATCTATTTTATTCAGACCTTCTTTCCTAAAAAAAAGCCAGTTTTCTCTTGTCCTGAATCTCAACAGATTAGCTTATTATTTTACTGAGCATTATATTGTAAAGTAAGTGTCTGTCCTTAACATAAAGCATGTTGGGGAACTCCCCTTAATGAGAGAGACTATTCTAAATGTAAAAATTGTCTTTAAAACAATCCCTGTGGGGACTTGTAATATTAGCAAGGTATCTTACTGAGTCTCGCCAAACCAGAGGGCTTTAGTGTTTCAGGCCCTGCGTCTTTCTCATATTGCTTTCAAAGGTCTTTCTCTTATGACCTTCAGAAACCATAATTGGGCAATTTTTAAAGTAGATTTCTGTCTCTTGAGAGAACAGCCTGGGGCAACTATCAAACTCAAGGCAAGTTATCTCTCCATAACACAGATGTTGCCATAAATTCTATGGAACTCAGTCTGGCTGTCACTACTTTTTTCTTTGGTAAAGAGTTCTTAAGAATTTCCTGACGTTAGGACGCCATGGACATCCTACCATATACGGCGTCGAGCAGCGTCCCCCTTTGACATAGGCAAGGATCGGCCTGAGGTTGGGCGTGTCTTGCAGCTTAGGCAGTCTCCCCTGATCCAAACCCAGCCTTGAAATCGCAAGATCGCATAGATGATTGCGTGATTTCATTTTTACTAATAATGTTTACGTTGTTACTTCGTTCCGATGTGAACACTATTATACCGGCTAGGGATGCACCAAAATTTCGGCCGCAGAAACGTTTCGGCCGAAAATGGCATTTTCGGTTTTCGGGGTTTTTTTGCTTTTTATTTTCCGTAAAATTATTGTGTAGCATATTTCAAATTTGATGCCAGCCTAGAGCTGCTGTTTGAGTTCATTACTTGACTTACTGTTTTGCATATAATAGTTTTCTAGGACTATACTTTATTTGGATAATTGGTAAAAAAAAACTGTTAAACTGATTCTGTTTCAAAGAACTAAATAAAGAATAATTCTAGCAATGCACCAAAATTTGGGCTGCCGTAAATGTGCAATTCCAATTTCGGCCCAAAGAGGACCAAAATGGCTAAAAATGTACAGCCATCCCCTGTTCTATTGAGTTACATGTCTATCCTTAGCATAAGGTGAGCAGCACAGCACTGGCATGGTACACAGAGCACACACGGTTGTACCATGACATGATGATATTTGAAACCAGCAGTGTCCTTTGGTTTCCTTCTTAAAAAAAGAAAAAAAAAAAACAAAACTGAATACAGTATTCAAAGAAGGATAAGTAACATGTTTATAAACAATTGATATTATCAGACATAGCTATAAGCACACACAGTGAATATGTATAAGCCTTGTATACAGTGCTCATACATCAGCCTCTTGTGGGTAGACATTCTATTCGCCTGCGGCAAATATGCGTGCACACCTATATATGCATTATCTGACGGGTCAGTGTGAGACCCGAACCTGGAACTAGGCGGAGATATGATGAGAGACGAACAGGTGCAGCCACGCCCATCGCACGGATAACTACACCCAAAAACAAAACACAATATGTCCACCTCGTATTGTTGTCTGGCTATAACCACGCTCTCCCTTGTAGAGCTCCACCAGTTTCAATGCAGATCACGCCCATTTGTTGGAGCTTTCCCGCATACAAGCTCTCTCAGCTACACACACACACTGTAGTTAAAAAAGAAAAAAAGTCATTTTCGGTTTCGGTTTTCAGCCAAGGGCATCCTGAATTTTCTGTATCGGGTTCGGTCCAGAATTTTCATTTCGGTGCATCCCTAATACCAGCACAAAGGGGTTAACCATTCTGTCTACCCTTGTCTTTACATACCATGCAGCAGAGCACCTCATCCCTTCTTAAAACACATTCTTCTTATTCAGTTGCTTCTATGTTGGCATCATGATGTCTGTTTCAAAAAGGTATGTGAAGCAACCTCTTGGCACTCTTATACCTACCCTACCTATGGCTTCAAAGTTCTTATATTTGCTGTGATGGCTTTTGGGAGAAGAGTTTTTTTTTTTTTTTTTTTTTAGTATGTCTCATAGATTACTTTATTTGTTTTATCTTATACCGTTTCCTTTATTGTGTTTTTGTTGCCAACTTGCCATACTGATATACCTTTTATGATTTTTATTGCTTTGGCACTTACCCATTGGTCAGTGTTCAGGTGTCATCTCCTGCTTTTATGTACTTTAAGAAACGTAAGAAAATTGTTATTTAAGACATGAATATAAATAAAATAACAGAACATGAAGACCCAGCCTTCCTGGCTCGGGTGCTTCTTTTCAGTTCAGCTTATAAACTAGAGAAAGGGATAGGTACAAGTGGTTAAGGGGACAAGGTTTTTTTTATGTTGGACATTTGACATTTCTGTCTTTCTTCAAGTGGTGGCTTATTATTAACACAGTAGTCATGAATCCATTTTTGCATATTGTGCTGTTACTCAGAACATGGAGAAAGGGACTAAATGGTAAGTACAAAAATATATCCCCCCTCTCATTCATTCTTGTTTTTATTTCTTCTTCCTACTCTTGAATTCTTCTTTAATCATGTGTGGCTATTTTTCTTGTAGCGTGCTGCATGCAAATCGTTTAATGTTATAAATTAAATTAATACCTGTAGCTACTTTACCCAAAGTCACCATTTTTAAGATGGTGTTTCTATAAAATATGCTTTTCTGATTTCAATAAAAAGGGACCAGCATTGATGTTTTAGTTTTTTGGGAATTCATTGCAATGCTCAAAGTGGCTTACTCTTTTATTGCTGTACTTGTTTAGTGGTAACGTCACATATAATTGTCTTTACAATAGAAGGATTATAATAAACTCATAATTAAAGTGCCATTTACAGAATTTTGCGCAAGAATTTGTGAACCCAGCCAAAGACCAACTGACACTTTTTTTTGTTTTTTTTTTGTTGCCCACATTTTTCCCTTTTTTCTGTGAACTTTTTATTTAAAAAAAAAAGACACTGATGCTGAGACCAAAAAAAAAAAAAGTAAAATAAATTATATTACAAAAAGTGATGTTACCCAAGCAAGGCCTTCTAATAAAGGAGTGGCCCCTTCACCCATCCCTCCCTACATGTGCAAGTTCTGCTCACATCAGTTTCCTTCCATCCAATTAGGCGACCTGGGAGACCCAGCCAGCACCGTTCTGATGGACTTCCGCGGAGTGGTGATGGGGTACCTCCAAGAAGTTTGCTGGATGGAACCAGGGAAACTTATGGCCACTCCACAACTCTAAAAGTGCCACTGGCTCGCTCCCTCCAGATTAGTGAGGAACTACTTAATAGGAAACCCTTTTCTACAACTGCCGGTCATGGTTCATCTGGACTGCAGAATCACGGACAGCATTTGATATTATCCAGGGAGGCTTCATGGGCAAAGCCACACTATGAATTTAATTTTGGCCGTATGAAATATAGGGGTAATGGTGCACTCAGCAACATCAGTGACCTGCCTTTTCTCACAGAAAATGCAAATGCCTTTTCAAAAACAGTTCAAAATAAGCATGACCTAAAAAAAGAATCAATACTTTCTTCTCCAGTGGATTTAAAAATCCCACAGGTCCGAGGCATGGACCTTTCATGGGAGTCCCGTAGTGGGGATTTGTACAATTATAACTCTTTGGTAATGGGTTCACAAACAGAGAGCGCACTTAGCAAAAAATTAAGGACTATCCTTCCAAAACAAAATAGGAGAAGTTTATTGGATACTACAGCAGATTCTTGGAGCTCAGATGTTGAGCAGTCTACCTCTGGACAGCCATATTCAACCTCAGATCAAGAAGGAGATCCTGGTTCAAAACAACCAAGAAAGAAAAGAGGGCGATACAGACAGTATAACAGTGAGATATTGGAAGAGGCAATTGGTGTTGTAATGAATGGGAAAATGAGTGTCTCCAAAGCGCAAAGCATTTATGGGATTCCCCATAGTACACTGGAGTACAAAGTCAAAGAGAGGCTAGGCACATTAAAAAACCCTCCAAAGAAAAAGATGAAATTAATGAGGTTGGAGGAACAAGATGTTGCAGTAAAGAGTGAACTGGAACCTCAGGAAGAGGTGGAGGCATCGCAAAGTGCAAATGAAACTAAAGAGGATTAGGCATGCAGTAAAGTGCCAATTTAAGACAATGAGTTGTAATTAAACTGGGTGAGCACTTATGTGTTCGAACACAAAGTACATTTAACACCTGTTCTCTTACTGTGAAACTCCTTGGAAGTTTTATAAAAGCTTGTATTAAAACAGGTGTAAAAGATGTGCTCAAAATGCATATTTGTAAATACTCCATACCCAGTACAACCAGAGAATACTTTGGCCTTTACGCATGCTTTTCTTATATTAGATAATTGTTACCTCAGTAAGAGAACCTATACATGTAAATATGGACTCATCGCCTAGGGAGCCTGCATGTATTGAGTTCTTTTTATCTATTTTTAATCCTTGAACACAAGTCCACTTTAATTTTCCTTAATTTCAGGATTTACTAAATATATTCAACCAATATTTAGATAGTTCTAATAAGAATATTTAAAACCATTCCGTACTTCTCTCTATGGTTTGACCTAAGTATTTATGCCAAAATTGTGATCCATTACTATTAAAATGGAGCTTGATCCTAAAAATATTTTTGGGATTGCAAATGAAAAGGCTTTAGTTCAGGATAGGCATGTGCTAAGAGCACAAAATGTGGATGTAGACAGCACTTGAGGCATTTTGTTGGTAAATCTACAAGTGAGTATTATCCTAGAGCTTTATATTAACACTATTAAAGTTTGTTTTGGGTGTTGGGTCTGCATCCCTCATGGCACACTCCAGCAAGAACCATGCAAAATGTTAAAATGTATCTGAGGACAAGTGACTATAAGCTCAGTGAAATTTTGATAGGGAGCAAATGGATGAAAATATATGCTACTTTTTTTTTTAAATTTTGTTTTAGTAAACTGGGTTCTTGCCTGCCATACCAGGAACAGCAAGGATATTGTACACACTACCTTAAGAATCTACCGTTTATTCTTCAACACTACCTTTTCCAGTAGCTATGTGTGACACCTTGATGGTGACATTTTCTATCAACTTCAGAAGTAGCCTTATCACAAGACTGGTAGCTTTTTTTTTTTTATTATTCAGATGTTTGTGTCCACACAGTTTTCCACACAAAGGATATGCCACATTTTTAGATATTTTTTAATTATGATTTAGTACCCCTTTTTCAGTTTACTAAGCTGTGTGGTTAGTTCCAGAGAAAGGGCGAGCACACTTAACTACTGTGATTTTAATTTTGGTGCATAAATATATTTTAACAATACAACCTCATTGTTCAATATTTCAGGAATGAAGGATGCTTCTGAGCACTTGCAGAATAGTTTCTCTCTTTTTTTTTTTTTTTAATCGCACAAATAGAGGCATGAAAAACAAGGTGTAGTTGTGCTACGTTATTTCTTAGGATAGGCAGTGTCCTGTCCACTTTCAGGTAATTATGTTCTTTTTATAAGCACTCCGTGAACCACACAGTTTTGTACTTTCAGTGTATTTTTTGGAATTATTTGCCTGCATAGTTTTATATTGTCTTATAAAGTTCTCTAAGATGACTTAAAGTTTGTATAGTTGAGAACTTGAGGAAAATGTTAGGTTTTATTGGGGAAGTGAAAGTTAAATAGTACAGTACTTTTTATTTGTAGATAACATTCTTTATAAGTAATGTAAGTATCTCTGAAGCTATATATATCTACATAAAGCAAAAGCCTCTCCGTTTGCAACAGCATCACTTTTGTTAATGTAGAGAATCTGATTCAGCACACTTTAAATGATAGGCACATGCATATATCTGTTTAAAAAAAAATGTTCTGATTGTTTCATTGCCAACTATTTTTTAATTATTAAACAAACAATTCTGCAGGACTTAAATGTAATCAATAATAATATCAATAATTTACAATAGTGTACATATTGTAACTTTTGCTCACATTAATAGTTTTCTATATTAATAATTTTCCAGCCCAAATTAATATGGGATATATTAAGGCTTTGATTAAAAAGACAGTTAAGTCAACTTTTATTATTCCGAGCATGCATTTTTATTTAAAAGCCAATTTACTTCCGTTACCAAATGTCTTATACTGTTGGTATCCGTTGTTGTAGAGTGGTATGCACATATCTTTAGCACTTTTTTTTTTTTTTTTTTTTTTTTTTTTTAGCAAAAATTAATAACATCGCTACAAAGTATTGCTGCAAACATTGCTACCAAATATTGCTGCCAGAGAATGCTAAATGCACACTCCTGAACCTACCTAGGTTTACTCTTCAACAAAGACTGCAAAGAGAATGAAGCAAATTTGATAATATAAGTAAATTAGAAAGCTATTTTAAAATTGCACATTCATATCTCAACTATGAATGTTTTTCATTTTGAAAACCTAACGTTTTAAAGCTACCGTCTACATTTGTAGGCTAATACATATTTGCCTTAAAGGGACAGTGTATGGTTAAATTGGTTTCTTAAAGTGTTTGCAATTACTTGTTATACCAGCTGCAGAGTTTAACATATATGGGGTATTGTTCATTTAGGTATAATTTTGTATATGAAATAACTGCTAACTGAAACCACAGCCCAATACAGTGGGCTGAATTTGTAGGGCAAGAAAACCTCATGAAGTTATCGTTTTGTTTTTTTAATACAAAGCCCTCCTTATCGGCAAGCGCTACCCAGGTGCTGAACCAAAGATGGGCAGACTCATAAGCTTACATTCCTGATTTTTCAAATAAAGATACTATGGGGCTGATTTATCATGGCCCGAATGTGCCCCAATGTAATTTTTTCCGAAACAGGAGTTAAGAAGCAGTGGTCTTAAGACCGCTGCTCCTTAACTCGTCTGCCAGCTCTGAGGTGGTGGATAGCAATCTGCCCGATCGTATACGATCTGGTTGATTGACACTCCCTGCTAGCGGCTGATTTGCTGCAAATCCCGCAAGGGGCGGCATTGCACAAGCAGTTCACGAGAACTGCTTGTGCAGTGTTAAATGCTGACAGCGTATGCTGTCGGCATTTAGCAATGCAGGGCGGACATGATTTGCTATAGCTACCCCAAGAGTACAAAGAAGAATTGATAATAGGACTAAATTAGAAAGTTGGTTAAAATTGCCTGCTCTATCTGAATCATGAAAGAAAAAATGTGGGTTCAATGTCCTTTTTAAAGTGATGTTAAATCCTAGTGTTTAAAAAAAATAAATAGATTTACCATTTGAAATAAGTGACCTTCATTCATTAGTTTTAAAAAAATGAGCTGTGCCATGGGTGGCCAGAGGTACTTAAAGGGACAGTCAAGTCCAAAAACAAACTTTCATTTTTCAAATAGGGCATGCAATTTTACACAACTTTCCAATTTACTTTTATCAACAATTTTGCTTTGTTCTCTTGGTATTCTAGTTGAAAGCAAATATAGGAAGGCTCATATGATAATTTTTAAGCCCTTGAAGGCCGCCTCTTTTTTATTTGCTTTTCACAGCAGGGGAGAGCAAGCTCATGTAGGCCATATAGATAACATTGTGATCACGCACGTGGCTAGTGGCAGACACTGCACTAATTGGCTAAAATGCAAGTCAATATATAATAACTAAAAGTCATGTGATTAGGGGCGGTCAGAAGATGCTTAGATACCAGTTTAGTAGTTTAGATACCAGTGAGTCACAGAAGTAAAAAGTATATTAATATAACAGTGTTCGTTATGCAAAACTGGGGAATGTGTAATAAAGGGATTATCTATCTTTTTAAACAACAAAAATTCTGGTGTTGACTGTCCCTTTAAAGTGAATGTAAATTTTTATGCTAAAGTGCCCGGTTTTTAAAAATTTGATTAAAAACAGGGGCACTTTAATTCATGAAAATTTACATTTCACTCGTTTTGTGAAAAAATACTTAACTTTTCATCCTGACAGCCGCTCCAGGTGCCTCCGCCTGTCGCAAAGCCTCTTTCTAGGTCTAAAATGAGGAATCAGGCTTCCTCCAATCACAGCAAGCCGTGATTGGAGGATGACCGTTCCATCATTTCTGACGTCGGAAATGGCTTGCGACGACCGGGGAAAGCTGGAGCGGCTGTCAAGTTTATAAGGCAAGTATTTTTTCGCAACGAGTGAAATGTAAATTTTGATGAATTAAAGTGTCCCTGTTTTTAATCAAATTTTTAAAAACCGGCACTTAAGCCTCAACATTTACATTCACTTTAATATAGCAGCTGTAAAATAAAGGTACTGATGAATGAAGGTCAATTTTATTCCAATGGTAAAACTTAGTGTTTTTTAAATGCTAGGATGTATCATTTTAAGTATAGGCTACAAAAAAAAACTGTGTAAACATAGCTAGCAGAAGAAATTACACTCCCAGTAGGGGGTAGACAAGAAAAGCAATAAAATGTTTGAATCTAAATAATCTATATATTGGAATTTGGTATACAAACAGAAATTAGATAAGGAAGCATTTAGGTGTACAGAAAGTGATAACATACGGAGATCTGATTTCCCTTCAAGCTCAATCCATTTTGATGGGTTGTGGTGTCAAAGAAGAAAACCAGATATTTCATATACAAAATAAAACCTAAAGAAGCTATCTATTATACATTTTATTCTCTGCAGCTGGTATAACAAGTAATTGAAAACAAATTAAAAGAACAATTTTACAGTATACTGTCCCTTTAAGTTCAGAAATGTTCGGTATGGGTGGGGATACAATAGACAAAATTAGCCATTTCAAATAAGAAAATAAAGGTGATGGAGGTGATTGTAAACAATTTAATACACTCCAGTAGGTACAATGGATAATTGGGAGCACACTGAAAGAGAGAAAATATTAGAGCACACAATCAGTGACCTGTAGCAGGATCCTTATTTTTTTCTTTTTTTCTTACTCCTTAATTAAATATAATTTTTTCAAACTCTGGGTTCCTTTTTGGTACACAGTGACACAAGAATAAAAAAGAAATTTAGCAATTTTTTTTTTTTTTTGGTGTAAATATGTATTTTTCATCTTTTACTTGCAAAAAAAGGAAGAATACACGTTTGCCCCCTTTTAGTCCTGCTACATATCTGCAATGTAAAGCAAATGTGCAAATATTAATAAAGAGAAAAAATGTTAATGCTTGGGAGACTGCAGGAAAAGTTACCCAATTGATTTAAATTTTAAAACTAAATACCTGCTATTACATGTTTAGTATATTAATCATAGGTTTAGGTCCTGCAAATTGTATGCCTTCACTAAATGTTAAGACATAATAACATATATACATATATATTTTATATATAATTTATTTGTTAACTCCACATTTGTGTTATTTGGTCCATTACTTAAGTTATTTGAATTTTAAGTAATGCTTTTTTAAAACAGATGACAATCTATCAGTATATTATGATGTGCCTACCCTTTACTGTTGCTTAAGGTCAAGATATGTAGTATATAGCATACCATTATAGGCTTGTAAATAATAATTACTCTTATTTTCCAAAGTGGTTTAATTTTTTTTTAAACTTGTTTCCTCAGTTTAAAAGCCCAGAGACCTGAAGATTGTATTGTCTATCTAAAATTTGTAAACATTCCACTTGAAATCTGTGACTTAATGTTCAGGTAGTCATTTACAATATATACTTTTTTTTCGGGGGGGGGGGTGAAGGCATATACTCCAAAGCCGCTTTGATGAGAATTAAACCTAGATTTAATTTTAAAGCACTACATTGCGTTGCAAACTGCAATACAAAATAGCCATTACTTTTATTCTGAAGCCTGGTCGATTTTAAATTGGTTAGTGGTCCCTTAATATATTTCATAAACTTTAGAAAACAAAAGCTGCTGACTTTCAAAAGATTTATATTTTATCTTGTAGATTTTGTAAAGTTTCAGCCTAATATTCAGGTGCACCTTCTTAAAGATAACCTTTTTTAATTTAAGCATTCCTACTGTTTCACTCTTTTATAGATTTTGAGTTTAATTAGATAGTTTGTTGTTTTGTTTTGTGTGTTTTTCTCCTTACCTTGTAATGTGTGTTATGTATTTGGGTAATTATAACACTTGATATATTTTTTTTTTATTTATTTTCCTCTCTATTGTAAATGAAATGTCCCTTTATGCTTTTGTGTGTGTAGAAGTTCAAAACACACATTTCTGATCCTTTGATAATTGGTTTGCTGTTGCATTACATTTAGCCATGATCTGTTGTAGGTTATGGCCCAAACAAGTAATTACAGCATTAAGTCCCTTTTTAGCCTTATTAGTTGTGTGTTTTTCCTTGATGGTTTGCAAATGTTTTTTTTTTTGTTTGTTTTTCTGACTTGTGTCAGAGTACAAAAACTTAGTATGTATACAATGACCAAGAATATGCAATATATTAGTAGAAAAATCTAAATGTTAAAAATGATATTAACTTTGAGCCATAACATAGTTCCCCTGATTTTTTTTATTTTTTTTTATTATTATTGCCATGATCCAGTACATTAAATTTATTGCAACTGCAACATAACACATTCATATTTCAAGGCATTTTTATTGATATAATGCACATTTTTTTTTATAAATATTCAGCATAGGTCTTAAACAGTCTGCCTCAATTTGTGTCTTTCCTTTCCTGTCTTTCTCCTTCAATTATTTTTAATTTGTTCTTGTTTGTTAGTTCTTTCTATCTAGTTTGTTCTTTCACACATTCTTTTTCTCTCTCATTCTTTCTTTACCATTCTTTTTTTTTGTTCTCTTTCTTTGTTAATTTATGTATGATCACATTTTGTTTATGCCAATTTTCTCCTGTTCTGCGCATCTAATTTAGTAAAATGCTCTATTTCAAGATGAATTTTAGAAATCCTTATATTTCTTATACTATATGTCAGTATAGTTTTGCAATGGTACTATGCTTTTGTGAATGCACACTACATGTTTTCATTCTTGAAGATTACACAGGCTATTTGCTTTCAGTGAGAAGCCAATTCCTGGTAAATCAAACCTCTGTGTATATATAAATATTTTGTCCAGTGCAGTGTCACTTTTTTTCTAAACAATGCTAAAATGGAATTATTTTTGTGTACAGAAAAAAAGATCCATACCTCAAAGTTGAATTTATTTTTAAACTTGTAGGTTAGGTTTAGTTTGAGAGGACAAGTAAAGGAGTTCAAAAACTTTTTGCTAAGGGAGAGCAGTGCAATGTCATTAAAGCCGTTTTCCGACAGAGCCATATTCAGGCGGGAATGTAATGCTGTGTCACTGATTAATCGCATATGTAAGTATTGATGCATTAGTTCTTCTTGGTTTTATTAGCCTTTTACATGGGTTATTGTACTACCTAGTACAAAAGATGCTTTATCTTAAGGCAGACAAAAATGTTACTAGCTGGGCTTACAATGTGTTTTTGCCAAATATCAGATTAATATTAGATAAATTCTAGATTATTGATTGTGTTTATTTGGTTTTTATGTCTTGGCTTTCTAGTGCAAAATCACTAAGGGCACATAGCTTTAGATTTTTATGGAATGGAATCATCTTGCAAAACAAAAACTAAAAAACCCCTTCATATATTATTTCAATCCAAATTGTAATTTGTAGTTAGAAAGGGGTGTATCTTTACAAAGGCAGAAACAACTTCAGCAGTATTTTGTTTTTCCTTTAAAGTATAGAGAGAGTTTTTCTTTTTTAAATGATTGCATTCCATTATATATATATATATATATATATATATATATATATATATATATATATATATATATATACACACACACATTACATTACATTCATACACTCATATACACACATATACACACACACATATATACACACACATACACTGTTTAAAGGGATACTAAACCCACATTTTTTTCTTTATTGATTCAGATAGAGCATGCAACTTTCTAATTTAATCAACCAATTTTCTTCATTCTCTTGCTATCTTTATTTAAAAAGCTGGAATATAAAGCTTATGAATCGGCCCATTTTTGGCACAGAACCTGGGTTATGCTTGCTTATTGGTGGCTAAATGTAGCCACCAATAAGCGCTAACCAGGGTGCTGAACCTAAAATGTAGCCTGGCTTCTAAGCTTTACATTCCTGCTTTTTAAATAAAGATAGCATGAGAACCAATAAAATTTGATAATAGGAGTAAATTAGAAAGATGCTTAAAATTGCATGCTCTATCTGAATCATGAAAGAAATAATTTGGGTTTAGTATCCCTTTAACACATACAGGTCTGCTCTTTACACCCTTCATCAGGTTTATTCTTTGGGAAACTAGTATACAAACTACTTTTAGGTCAGATGGCCATTTAAATTTAATTGGCCCCAAATCTAAAAAAAATAAAAAAAAGCCATGCATTAGTATATTTGTACTATTTGACTTAATTTCATTCCAAGCTGAAAATGTATACTTTTTTTTTCCTCCCCACCAAATCAGGCATTAAAATATTTAAATAATATGAATGAATGTTTTTAAGAAAACACTTTCAGGGGGAAAAAAGCCCTTGGTAATACTGTTTCTTGTTACAGTACATAATTTCTAGAACAAATTATCAGTTCTATAACCTTGACTTTGTTATCCTAATAATTTTTTTTAACTGAATCACATCTACCTGTGAAATAAAAAAGATAGTAAAAGAGAGTGCTGGACTCTCTTTTTTTTTTTTTTCTCTCTTCTCATATTTAAATAATTAGCAGTATTCACAAGTCACGTTTTATGGCAGTAATTTTTATAACTTCATTGTGTCTTTAGGGATTATCCCCTCTGCAGGTTAAATGAATAAATATAACAATATCCTGTTCTACCAGCATAAAAGTTATAGAAAATGTGGTTGCTGAAATATTTAGAGCCCATTGATACATTTTGATTGTAATTTACTAACTTTTCAGGATAATCTTTTTTTTCCTATATAGGGTTGTTTACCAACCCTAGTCATTTTTAAAAAGGAGATTTTCTCAACTCCCATATGTTTTGTAGGCATATGGGATATAAATGTACTGCAGCTTACTGCTGCTAGGAGGATACTCTTGTATAAAATATACATTAATGCTTAACTTGTAACCTTGCTTCACGGGTTATTTGGGATTGCTTTTGCTGTTATCTGTCTGCATTGTTGTTAAACTTAGGAATTCAACATATGTACACACTGCTTAAAAACCCTCAGGGACAGTCTACTCACTATTCTCACATAATTCAGGTACTTGTACTCTATTCTTAAACTTAGCAGTGATTTGTATTTTTGTTTTGGTTTCCTTTTTAACGTGCTTGTAGCACATCCTTGATGAATGTCAAGTTTAAAACTCACTTTCAGGTATCCAGGTATAACTCAGCCAAACGGATTTTAAAAGCTGCATATTAACTCTTCAGCACACAGTGCCTCAGACACTTATAGTGGCATTCTGTAAATTCAGTTATTACTACTGAACAGATAGCATGGGGGTTCCTGTTATTGTATAACCGTTTAATCAATTATACGCCACAGTCTTAACATCACACCTTTTAATTGTACAAAGTAAAGCCTAACTCGAGCGCTAGTCCTTTTGGGAAGGCTTGATGCTGTGATAGTTATGTGTTAAATTTTCAGAAATTTCAGTAAATGAGATGCTTTTATCGTAAACTGTTCTATTTAAGAATGATAAAAGTTTTAAAACGTTAATAGTTTTGTAATAGCTCAAATTTTTATATTATAAATATTATCCGGAATTGGGAGGGGGGTTTAAGGAAATGGCCCTCTAAATCCCTTGTATATGATGGGGCTCATTGGTATTTTGCAGCCAGGTCCCAGTATATTATCCCTTTGCCTGACAGAGGGCAGCGACACATTATGCAGTGTTTTGTAGCTCTTTGGCAGCCATGGGGTAATGTGTATGCAGTATAAAATTCATTTCTGCATATCCTCTTTTTTTTTTTTGCAACTAACCTACTGCTAGTTTTCACTACTTTATAGGTGATTATTTACTTACTTTACACATTTCCTTAGTTTCAAAAACATGTATATAAAAAATAAATAAAACAGGAACCCCCTTTACTCTTATTGACCTCATTTCAATATACTGTTTACAGTTTGACAGAATTGTATAATTTAATATTTCTCTTGTACTGTAGTTTATATTTATTTACAGATTTTTTTTTTAATGTGTGATTTAAACCTTTTTGTTGCTATGATCAATGTCTTATGTAGTAGAGCACTTATGATCACAATTACTTTTTTTTTTTTTTGATTGCACTACATAATTATTTTTTTTAAGCATTTCTGATTTTGACTGGACTAAATAAAATGTCTTAATGTATGTGATGAGTACTTTTTAAATTTTAAAAATCCATGTGGTTCATTTTATTAAATTTTTTTGGCATTGTATGTTTAAAACGCTGATTCCTCTGTCGTCGTGCATGTGTAAAATTTAATGGTTCCATTGTATTATTTGACCATGTCATTTTAAAAACAAAACAAAAAAAATACATTCCCAGCTGTAATGTTGTGTATGGTAGTTCTCACTGGATGCTAGACTTTTCAAAACCACTATTCTTCTAATAAATTTGTTGTGAAAAATTTGTAAATGTGTTTTTTTTTTTTTTGTTTCATTGTACTTAAGAATTAAATTTTAATTTAAAAACGCCTACTATAGTCTTCACGAAAACACTGACACATGTTGATGATAATTTACTTATCCAAGCTCGAATCTTAGAATTCGTCATTGGAAGCATCCGAATGCCCATGCCTACCTAGAATTCATTGGCCTTGGTGTGACTTCACTACAATAAAAATGTTTACAAAAATCAGCAGGTATGTGTTCCCTGAAGTCTCATGCTTACTCATCCTTTAACAATTCCATGCTATGTTTTCTCCATACACTTCTCATGGTGGGCAAATTTCAAGAGTTAGACACAACGAGAAACTATCTAAAATAAACCAGAAAATTAAGAACTTAAATTCCCTGGGTTCTGGAATTTGTCAAGCTTATATTTACAAATTCATTCTTTCCTAGTTCATTAAATTGTTATAAGTGGCTTCTGTGTTTAGATTCAATTAAAGGTTAATATTAATAATGTAAAGCGGTATTAAATAAACTATTTATTCATAGTATAGGTCATCAATGACACACTAAATTGCAAAATGTCTATATACAATATATTTTAAAAGCATTTAAACTATTTTTCTTTCCAATGGCATGGAGAGTCCACAATTTAATTCCAATTACTAGTGGAAATTCAACTCCTGGCCAACAGGAGGAGGCAAAGAGCACCCCAGCAAAGCTGTTAAGTGTCACTTCCCTTATCCATAATCCCCAGTCATTCTCTTTGCCTCTGTCAAGGGAGGATGTGCAAAGATGGTGTCTGAAGATATTTAATCCTTTAATGCATACTTTTTCCTGCAAGCAAGGATTGGGGTCAAGCTGTGTCCATTTCAATCTTTTTAGTAAGAGTAATGGTGGCTTTTAGCAGTTAGAAGGCGGGAAGGTGGTCTTTTGCTTTACTTCTAACGCCATTGCTACTAGTGCTGGGCGATATGGGCAAAAAAAAAATTGATTTAATCGCGATTTTATTAAAAATGACTAGAACACCTTCATTTAGCATTAAAAAATTTATTTAACACTACAGAATCTTAATGTACATGTTTATCAATGTCCAATACACTCTTGGAGCATAAAAACACAAAACAAAAAATAGTTACAATAAAATTTGCTGCCTGTGATGTGATTTAAATAGTAGCCACTAGCCAGTTATTAGGGCTTATGACACACAAGTTCACACAACATTGTCATGTTTTATTGGACAGTAATTCTAACTGTGGACACAGTGGTATGATTAACATATGAAGCAGTGTAAGCATGGAGATACCTGAAAATTGCTGTCTTTATGACTAAGAAGTAGAAAACCAGTTATAGTTAGAGTAACTAGTACAATACATAATACAAACAACTAAACTCAACACACACACAGCTAATTGAAATGAAAATAGCTGGCCAGTTCTTACCACATTGTCCTTTGTTTTCTTGGGCACTGGGCAGTCAGTCTAGCTGTGGTATGAGTAACATGAAACCGTGTATGTATTGCATGCATGGAGAAATTTGAAAAGTGCTGAGTGTGCAGCAGCATGATGTGTGTTCTGTTTCTAAGTACAGTAAAGCTATTACAATGCACACTGCTGCATGTGTTAGTTATTTAGCTGAGTCACTGTCCAGGAAAACATGGGGTGTGTGGCATTGACAAGGGCAATCCTTACATCCTTAAATTAGCTGGACAGTTATTACCACAGCACATTGTCCATTGTCTTGGCCAGTCAGTCTAGCTGTGGTATGAGTAACATGAAGAAGTGTATATTGATGGAGAAACTTGCAAAGTGCGTACTGTGCAGCACTGATATGTGTTTCTAATTGCACATTAAAGGTAGTACTTAGTACAACGCACACTGCTTCATGTGTTAGTCATTTAGCTGAGCGACTACTATCCAGGAAAACGTGAGGGATGGGGCATTAACAAGGTAAATCCTGCAACCTGTTTTTAACATCCATGCATCAGCTAATAGCAGCAGCACAGTACAGTAAGAGTACATTATTCCAAATTAAAACAGAGAATACAATAGAAAAACATTGGAATTTGGAAGCTGGCCTGCCCTGGTTATGGCATTGGCCATCGATACAGCCGGAATACAGTCAGTGCACAAAGTGCATGTGCATTTTCACACAGGAGAGAAATATGAATCACTAAGTATTTGAGCTGACAACATCATGTTTTTTTTTTGTCATAATGAGTGACACGTTGAGTACAGTTATAACATAGAGCTTGTAAAAGCAGGGCCGATTAAGGAATTCTAATGATTTGTAATTTGTAATGGTAAATAATTTAGTGATATGTAATAACAAGAGAATAACGTAAATAAAAAAAAAATATATATATATATATCATTTAAAATTTGCATGGTTTTTAGACTAGATAGGTTAGGTGGTTTTTGGATACAAAAAATATCTGACTAGGACAGTACAGCTACAGTAGTACTGTAGTACCATTTTTTATTTCAAGCATTACTAGTGTTTTTAGTGGGTTAGGTTTTTGGCTAAAAAACCCAACATATGTACCATTTTTGGCTTCAAGCATGAACGTTGACAGGTCACCACATTTCCTCCTGTGCTAAACACCTCTCTGATTGTGAACTAGTTGCAGGAACACAAAGATATTTTTGTGCCAGCTTGCTCAATTTTTGAGAGTTAATCTGATGTTGTTGCCACCATTGCAGAGGATTTTTCTCTCTATCAATGGATTGGGAAAGCAGGTAGTTGTTCAGCTCTGATGCTATGGCTTCTTTAAGTTGCAGAGATGGCACAGCGGACTCAGTCTTGAAAAAACTTCCCAAAGACTTTCTTGATTTTGTTGCGGGTGGAGGACCATCTGCTGCAGGTGCTTGCACGGTTTCTTCTATAATCTAACTTTGCATGGCGGACTGCTGATTGCTTGACTTGCATTCTGCACAACTTGCTGCTCGTGCTCAGACACAATGGCCATATCAGACATCACCCTGGCCTTGATTCTTGTAATTTTATCAGCATTTATGTAGGTTGTCTTGAATCGTGGATCAAGGAATGATGCCATATCTAGCAGATCTTGAGTATCTTCATAATTTCTATTCATATATTCAAGAATTTGGGATTTCAGTGCCTTGGTAAGGTCAGAGTCATCTTCCTCCTGAGCCAGTATCTTTGTGTTTAATAGATGCAGAACTGGTTTAACATATGATACACTGATGTAGTTTTCTCCAGATAGTGCATCAGTAAAATCTTGAACTTGCCCCAGTGCCTTACTCACAGATTCAAGAACATCAGTGTCCTGCCATTGTGGAATCAGATGTCTGGTTTTTCTGTCTGCAGAGAGAACCTGAGTCAATGCTCTCTGTTGCTCTACAACTCTTTGTCTTGAGCTCCACCTTGTTGGGCACTCTGTTATAAGTGAATGCTTTGGCAGTTGAAGTTCTTCCTGGGCTTGAGTTAATGCCACCTTCTTTTTCCAGCTGTGTGAGAAATGGCAAACAATTTTCTTGCAAGATGCAACCTGTGCCCAAAACACTGTAGTCTTGTCCATTTATTCAGAGCTGCAGCCTTGACAATGTTTGTGCCATTGTCTGTGGTGATTGATACTTGTTGATCCTCACAGAGTCCCCTTGAGGCCAAAGCTTCTCTCAAACTTTGTTCTACATTCTCTCCAGTGTGGTCAGAAGGAAAGTATGATGTTTGCAAACTTTTGATCTCAAAATCATCATTGATGAAGTGCACAGTTAAACTCATATATGGCTCCATTGTTCGGCTTGACCACATATCTGTTGTTGTTGCATAGTATTTCAATTGATTTATCTCAGATTCAACTATAGCTTTTCATTTTGCATACCTTTCTGGGATTGCAACTATTGAGAAGTAATTGTGAGATGGCATTTGGTATCTCTTGTCGAGTTTGTGTATCATTCTTTTGAAGCCTTCTTTACTAACCGTGTATGCAGGCACCATGTCTTTGCATATATAATATGCAATAGCGTTGGTTATTTCTCTATGCTTTTTTGAGGTCTTCCCATATGGTGCTGTGTTTACAAATGCCTTTATGATTGATTGCTACTGCTCAATTTTAGATTCACAGCTTGTTTGTGTTGTCTTTTCTCTACCACCAGGTTTTTTTTTTTTGCCATACATAGTTCAAAGATTTCCTTATGCCGCTGTTTAAAGGGACAGTATACACTCATTTTCATATAACTGCATGCAATAGACACTACTATAAAGAATAAGATGCACAGATACTGATATAAAAATCCAGTATAAAACTGTTTTAAAACTTACTTAGAAGTTCTAAGTTTAGATCTCTTGAAAATGTGTCTGGAAAGCCCACTGCAAGAGGGAAATAAGACACTCCCCCCCCCCCCCCTCTCTCTTCTTTTGCATATGAAAAAACCCTTTACACAAACAGGAGCAAGCTGGAGAAGGTAGCTGACGGTATTCACATAAAACTTTGGGGCTTGATTAGGAGTCTGAAAATCAGAGCAATGTTATTTAAAAATAAGCAAAACTATACATTTTTAAAAAAAGAAAACTTTATGGGCTATATAAATAGATCATCTACAAAACATTTATGCAAAGAAAAAATGAGTGTATAATGTCCCTTTAAGGTGCTGGAACAGGTTTGATGTGTTACTTCGTTTTGCTGTAACACTCATTCCACAAGTTTTGCAGATTACTTGGTTCTGTTTCACATCCTCTTTTCTGAATCCAAAATATTCCCAAATAACTGATGTTGAATTTTTCTTAGCAACATCAACACCATTTTCATCATCGTTATTGTTGGACACGGACAGCTCTTCAGAACTCATCTTGAATTGTATGTACCACGCACACAATACCAGCTGGCACAAAAAATGAGATTATACTACCGCACACACTGCCAATATAAGTAGGGTCAGGTGTCACTGGCAACCGTGGCACGATGAGAGACTAGACCACAGTCTTGCACTTGAATACAAAGACAGAGAACTATTGAATGGCCTTGATAATGCAGTTATCTTTGCTCTGATGATGCTAGTATAGCTTCAAGTTGCAGAGATGACGCAGTGGAAGCAGTCTTTAAAAAGCTTCTTAAAGATTTTTGATTAGAATCACACAATTTATTTTGATTAATAATTAAAGAATGGATGATTTGCTTCTGCTGCAATTAAGACAAGAGACCACAGGCTTGCACTTGAAAATCTTGAATATAAAGAGAGGACAACAATGTGCTATATGATGCAGTCACCTTGATTGAAGAGAGAACACAGGCTAGCTGCACATGAATATAAAGATCACAACAAGGGGCTTGATAAAGGTGTCTCCTTGATTGAAGAGAGAACACAGGCTTGCTGCACTTTAAAGAAGAAAAAGATAGGCTGATAGTGCTATGATGCAGTCACCTTGATTGAAGAGAAGTAGAGAACACACTGGCTTTCTGCACTTGAACATAAAGAAGACAACAATGGGCTCGCTTGATTAAGCAGTCACCTTGATTGAAGAGAGAACACAGGCTAGCTGCACTTGATTATAAAGAAGACAACAATAGGCTCGCTTGATTAAGCAGTCACCTTGATTGAAGAGAGAACACAGGCTTGCTGCACTTTAAATAAGAAAAAGATAGGCTGATAGTGCTATGATGCAGGCACCCTGATTGAAGAGAAGTAGAGAGCACAGTGGCTTGCTGCACTTGAATATAAAGACAACAATGGGATTGATGATGCAGTCACCTTGATTGAAGAGAACACAGGCTAGCTGCACTTGAATATAAAGAAAGAATACAACAATGGGCTTGATGATGCAGTGACATCACCTAGATTGAGACGAGACCACAGGCTTGTACTTGGTCTAGAATATAAAGAAGACAACAATGGTCTCCCTTAACTTAATGATGATGCAGTCACCTTGATTGAGAAGAGACAAGAGACCACAGGCTTACACTTGAAATTATTTGAATATAAACTTTAAAGACGACAACAATGGGGTTGCTCATATTCATGTTTATTTGAGACTGAGGCAACACTGGCTTTCACTGGAGGAGACTGACCTTGCAGTTGTAGAATACACTGGCTCTGGAGGACTAACCTTGCTGTTGTAGAAAACACTGGCTTTGGATGACTGACCTTGCTGTTGTAGAAGACACTGGCTGAATGGCTGACCTTGCTGTTGTAGAAGACGCAGGCTTTCAGAGTTGCAGTGCACCTGCAGGATGACTTTGCTGTTGTAGAAGAAGTAACAGGCTGCAGGATGTGGATGACCTTGCTGTTGTAGAAGAAGAAACAGGCTGCAGGATGTGTGGATGACCTTGCTGTTGTAGAAGAAGAAACAAGGCTGCAGGATGTGTGGATAACCTTGCTGTTGTAGAAGAAGAAACAGGATGCAGGATGTGTGGATGACCTTGCTGTTGTAGAAGAAGAAACAGGATGCAATCTGGAACCACAGCTGTTGGCTGACTTTGGTGAACTTGAGTAGATGACACACAGGCAGTATTTTCTTTTGGTTGAACAATGAAAATAAAATATTTTTAGAATAAGGTGGAGGTGGAAGGGAGATAAGTTCTACTTTCTCTTGTAAAGGTGTATCCAGTCCACGGGTTCATCCATTACTTGTGGGATATTCTCCTTCCCAACAGGAAGCTGCAAGAGGACACCCACAGCAAAGCTTTCTATATAGCTCCTCCCCTAACTGCTACCCCCAGTCATTCTCTTGCAGCTCTCGACAAGAAAGGAAGTATTAAGAGAGATGTGGTGACTTAGTGTAGTTTTTACCTTCAATCAAAAGTTTATTTTTAAACAGTACCGGCGTTGTACTGTTTTACTCTCAGGCAGAAATTGGAAGAAGAATTCTGCCTGGAGGTTTGATGATCTTAGCGGTTTGTAACTAAGGTCCATTGCTGTTCTCACACATAACTGAAGAGTATGGAAAGAAAACTTCAGTTGGGGGGACGGTCTGCAGATTACCTGCTTTGAGGTATGTTCAGTGTATTTTTTTTCTAGAGAGATGATAAGGTCTAGAAAATGCTCACAGTGCCTGGTATATTTAAGGTAAGCCTGATACAGTGATTTAACAACGACTGGGATCATGCTTGCAAAAAAGGGTAATATTCATGTTAATACTCATATTACTTAGTGTAAAAACGTTTGCATGGTTTATTGAAAAAAAAATTTTTTCTCTGAGGGTGATACATCTTTATTTGGGGCCTAGGTTTCCACATGGCTAGCTAGATTACTCCTAGGAGTACTGTTTTAAGGCCCTCTGACTTTGAGTGCATGGTGGGAGGGGCCTATTTTCGCGCACTTTATGCGCAGTTGATATTCAGACTGAGACATCCAGCTTCCCTAAAGGAGTCCTCTGGCATCTAGGACCACTATTGAGGGTTTTTTTTTTCCTGCAAAAATCATGTTTAAGGGCAGGTAGGAGCCACAGCAGAGCTGTGGCAGTGTGTTTGACTGTTTTTTAATGGTTTTACTGTTTTTCTAATCCGGTTTGGGGCCTAAGGGGTTAAGCATCCATTTGCAAGTTGGTGCAATGCTGCTTTAGTCTTATACACACTGCAAAACAGTGTTAAAAAGTAGTAAACTATGAAATTTTTACAGTTTATGTGGTAGATTTTTTTCTCTTAAAGGCACAGTACCGTTTTTGTTTAATTGCTTTTTCACATTTATTAAAGTGTTTTCCAAGCTTGCTGGTCTCATTACTAGTCTGTTAAACATGTCTGACATAGAGGAAACTCCTTGTTCATTATGTTTAGAAGCCATTGTGGAACCCCCTCTTAGAATGTGTACCAAATGCACTGACCTTTCTATAAGTTATAAAGACCATATTATGGGTTTTAAAGATTTATCACCAGAGGTTTCTCAGACTGACAAAAGGGAGCTTAAACCACCTAGCTCTCCCAACCAGAACCTATATCTCCCGCGCAAGTGACGCCAAGTACATCTGGCGTGTCCAATGCATTTACCTTACAAGACATGGCGGCAGTTATGAATCATACCCTCACAGAGGTATTGTCCAAACTGCCAGGGTTACAAGGAAAGCGAGACAGCTAGAACAAATACAGAGCTTTCTGATGCTTTAGTAGCTATGTCTGATATACCCTCACAATGTACAGAAGCTGAAGCAGGAGAGCTTCTATCTGTGGGTGACATTTCTGATTCAGGGAAGGTGTTACTTCAGTCTGACTCTGAAAGGACAGCATTTAAATTTAAGCTTGAACACCTCCGCTTGTTGCTCAGGGAGGTTTTAGCAACTCTGGATGACTGTGACACCATTGTAGTCCCAGAGAAATTGTGTAAAATGGACAAATACTTTGCAGTGCCTGTTTACACTGATGTTTTTCCAATCCCTAAGAGGTTTTCAGAAATTATTATGAAGGAATGGGATAGACCAGGTGTACCGTTCTCTCCCCCTCCTGCTTTTAAAAAGATGTTTCCCATAGATGCCGCTACACGGGACTCGTGGCAGACGGTCCCTAAGGTGGAGGGAGCAGTCTCTACCCTAGCTAAGCGTACAACTATCCCCGTCGAGGACAGTTGTGCTTTCCTAGACCCAATGGATAAAAAATTAGAGGGTTTCCTTAAGAAAATCTTTATACAACAAGGTTTTATTCTCCAGCCTCTTATATGCATTGCCCCAGTCACTGCTGCAGCGGCTTTCTGGTTCGAGTCTCTTGAAGAGGCTCTACAGGTGGAGACCCCGTTGGATGATATTCTAGACAGGCTTAAAGCTCTTAAGTTAGCCAATTCATTTATTTCTGACACCATTTTTCATTTAACAAAGCTAACGGCTAAGAATTCAGGTTTTGCCATTCAGGCGTGTAGGGCGCTATGGCTTAAGTCCTGGTCAGCTGACGTTACTTCAAAGTCTAAGCTTCTCAACATCCTCTTCAAAGGGCAGACCCTATTCGGGCCTGGACTGAAGGAGATTATTTCTGATATTACTGGAGGAAAAGGCCACGCCCTTCCCCAGGATAGGTCCAACAAATTAAGGACCAAACAGACTAATTTTCGTTACTTTCGAAACTTCAAGAGTGGCACAGCTTCAACTTCCTCTACTGCAAAACAAGTAGGAAATTTTGCCCAGTCCAAGCCAGTCTGGAGACCTAACCAGGCTTGGAACAAGGGCAAGCAGGCCAAAAAACCTGCTGCTGCCTCTAAGACAGTATGAAGGAGTAGCCCCCGATCCGGGACCGGATCTAGTTGGGAGCAGACTTTCTCTCTTCGCCCAGGCTTGGGCAAGAGACGTCCAGGATCCCTGGGCTCTGGAGATTGTTTCCCAGGGATATCTTCTGGATTTCAAAGCCTCATCTCCAAAGGGGAGATTTCATCTCTCACAATTATCTGCAAACCAGATAAAGAGAGAGGCATTCTTACGTTGTGTTCAAGACCTTCTGGTTATGGGAGTGATCCACCCAGTTCCAAGGGAGGAACAGGGGCAAGGATTCTATTCAAATCTGTTTTATAGTTCCCAAAAAAGAGGGAACTTTCAGACCAATCTTGGATCGCAAGATCCTAAACAAATTTCTCAGGGTCCCATCCTTCAAGATGGAGACTATTCGAACCATCCTACCTATGATCCAGGAGGGTCAATATATGACTACCGTGGACTTAAAGGATGCTTATCTGGACATTCCGATACACAGAGATCATCATCGGTTTCTCAGGTTTGCCTTCCTAGACAGGCATTACCAGTTTGTGGCTCTTCCCTTCGGGTTAGCCACGGCACCAAGAATCTTTACGAAGGTTCTAGGGTCCCTACTGGCGGTTCTAAGGCCACAAGGCATAGCGGTGGCTCCTTACCTAGACGACATTCTGATACAGGCGTCAAATTTTCAAATCGCCAAGTCCCATACGGACATTGTTCTGGCATTCCTGAGGTCTCATGGGTGGAAGGTGAACGAAGGAAAAAGTTCTCTCTCCCCTCTCACAAGAGTTTTCCTTCCATAGATTCAGTAGAAATGAAGATTTTTCTGACAGAGGTCAGGTTGTCAAAGCTTCTAACTTCCTGCCGTGCTCTTTATTCCACTTCTCAGCCGTCGGTGGCTCAGTGTATGGAAGTAATCGGCTTAATGGTAGCGGCAATGGACATGGTTCCGTTTGCCCGCCTACATCTCAGACCACTGCAACTTTGCATGCTCAATCAGTGAAATGGGGATTACACAGATTTGTCCCCTCTGCTAAATCTGGATCAAGAGACCAGGGATTCTCTTCTCTGGTGGCTATCTCGGGTTCATCTGTCCAGGGGAATGAGCTTCCGCAGGCCAGAATGGACTATAGTGACGACAGATGCCAGCCTTCTGGGCTGGGGCGCAGTCTGGAACTCCCTGAAAGCTCAGCGTTCGTGGACTCAGGAGGAAGCCCTCCTTCCGATAAACATTCTGGAACTAAGAGCGATATTCAATGCTCTTCAGGCTTAGCCTCAGCTAACTGCGGTCAGGTTCATCAGATTTCAGTCGGACAACATCACAACTGTAGCCTATATCAACCATCAGGGGGGTACAAGGAGCCCCCTGGCGATGTTGGAGGTTTCAAAGATAATTCTATGGGCAGAGGTTCACTCTTGCCATCTCTCAGCTATCCATATCCCAGGAGTAGAGAACTGGGAGGCGGATTTCTTAAGTCGGCAGACTTTTCATCTGGGAGAGTGGGAGCTCCATCCGGAGGTATTTGCCCAGTTGATTCAACTATGGGGCAAACCAGAACTGGATCTCATGGCGTCTCGTCAGAACGCCAAGCTTCCTTGTTACGGGTCCAGGTCCAGGGATCCCAAGGCAGCGCTGATAGATGCTCTAGCAGCGCCCTGGTCCTTCAGCCTGGCTTATGTGTTTCCACCGTTTCCTCTGCTCCTTCGTCTGATTGCCAAGATCAAGCAGGAGAAAGCTTCGGTGATTTTGATAGCTCCTGCGTGGCCACGCAGGACTTGGTATGCAGATCTGGTGGACATGTCATCCTTTCCACCATGGACTTTGCCGCTGAGGCAGGACCTTCTACTTCAAGGTCCTTTCAAACATCCAAATCTAATTTATCTGCATCTGACTGCTTGGAGATTGAACGCTTGATTCTATCAAAGCGTGGTTTTTCCGAGTCGGTCATTGATACCTTAATTCACCAGGAAAATCTATCATAAGATATGGTGTAAATATCTTCATTGGTGTGAATCCAAGGGTTACTCATGGAGTTAGTCAGGATTCCTAGAATCTTATCCTTTCTCCAAGATGGATTGGAGAAAGAATTGTCTGCTAGTTCCTTAAAGGGACAGATTTCTGCTCTGTCTATTCTTTTGCACAAACGTCTGGCTGAGGTAAGTTCTTCAAGGGGTTCCGTTTGAACCTTTGCATTCCATAGATATTAAACTTTTATCTTGGAAAGTTCTGTTTCTAGTAGCTATCTCCTCGGCTCAAAGAGTTTCGGAGTTATCTGCTTTACAGTGTGATTCCCCTTATCTGATTTTCCATGCAGATAAGGTAGTTTTGCGTACCAAACCTGGGTTTCTTCCTAAGGTAGTATCTAATAAGAATATCAATCAGGAGATTGTTGTTCCTTCATTATGTCCTAATCCTTCCTCAAAGAAGGAACGTCTTTTATACAATCTTGATGTGGTTCGTGCTTTAAAGTTTTATTTACAAGCTACGAAGGATTTTCGTCAAACATCTGCTTTGTTGTCTACTCTGGACAGGGGAGAGGCCAAAAGGCTTCGGGAACTTCTCTTTCTTTTTGGCTGAGAAGCATAATCCGCTTATCTTATGAGACTGATGGCCACCAGCCTCCTGAAAGAATTACAGCTCATTCCACTAGAGCGGTGGCTTCCACATGGGCTTTTAAAAATGAGGCCTCTGTTGAACAGATTTGTAAGGCGGCGACTTGGTCTAAGCTTCACACTTTTTCTAAATTCTACAAACTTGATACTTTTGCTTCTTCGGAGGCTATTTTTGGGAGAAAGGTCTTACAGGCAGTGGTGCCTTCCGTTTAAGTGCCTGCCTTGTCCCTCCCTTCATCCGTGTCCTAAAGCTTTGGTATTGGTATCCCACAAGTAATGGATGAACCCGTGGACTGGATACACCTTTACAAGAGAAAACAAAATTTATGCTTACCTGATAAATTTATTTCTCTTGTGGTGTATCCAGTCCACGGCCCGCCCTGTCATTTTAAGGCAGGTGTTTTTTATTTTTAAACTACAGTCACCACTGCACCCTATAGTTTCTCCTTTTTTCTTGCTTGTCTTCGGTCAAATGACTGGGGGTGGCAGTTAGTGGAGGAGCTATATAGACAGCTCTTGCAGCTTCCTGTTGGGAAGGAGAATATCCCACAAGTAATGGATGAACCCGTGGACTGGATACACCACAAGAGAAATAAATGTATCCGGTAAGCATAAATTTTGTTTTTTGGAAAGACAAAATAAATTAATTAAATGTAGAAAAAAGTGTTTTTTTACTTTGATGTCCCTCCCAGTCCATTACTGTTTCTGACTGTGTTTGTTCATTGTTGTCAACAACACAGTCAGAAACAGTAATGGACTGGGAGGGACATCAAAGTATAAAAACACTTTTTCTCCAACGGTGTGTCCGGTCCACGGCGTCATCCTTACTTGTGGGATATTCTCTTCCCCAACAGGAAATGGCAAAGAGCCCAGCAAAGCTGGTCACATGATCCCTCCTAGGCTCCGCCTACCCCAGTCATTCTCTTTGCCGTTGTACAGGCAACATCTCCACGGAGATGGCTTAGAGTTTTTTAGTGTTTAACTTTTGCTTCTTCTGAGGCTATTTTTGGGAGAAAGGTTTTGCAAACCGTGGTGCCTTCCATTTAGGTGACCTGATTTGCTCCCTCCCTTCATCCGTGTCCTAAAGCTTTGGTATTGGTTCCCACAAGTAAGGATGACGCCGTGGACCGGACACACCTATGTTGGAGAAAACAGAATTTATGTTTAACTGATAAATTACTTTCTCCAACGGTGTGTCCGGTCCACGGCCCGCCCTGGTTTTTTTAATCAGGTCTGATAATTTATTTTCTTTAACTACAGTCACCACGGTACCATATGGTTTCTCCTATGCAAATATTCCTCCTTAACGTCGGTCGAATGACTGGGGAAGGCGGAGCCTAGGAGGGATCATGTGACCAGCTTTGCTGGGCTCTTTGCCATTTCCTGTTGGGGAAGAGAATATCCCACAAGTAAGGATGACGCCGTGGACCGGACACACCGTTGGAGAAAGTAATTTATCAGGTAAACATAAATTCTGTTTTTTCTACATTTTAATTTATTTTGTGTTCTGATTCAAGAGCAATAGAGCATGGCAATTAAATTGACTTGTATTTTATTAGCTTAGTGGCTGCACAATGCACATGGACAGTTAATAGGGCATTGCAGACTTGACACAATGAATGCATTGCTTGCACATTTAAGCATCATGATAATTTTGATATTTTTGCTCACCAAAATGCATTAATGATTTTTTGTTGTTGCAACACTAGCCTAGCATCAATGATAAAAAAAAAAAACAATCTGACTTACATTAATTGCAGAGGCTGAGCTACAATAAAAATATTAGATTATTTTTTTTTTTTTTAAATAAAAATAATTACTTTTTTCTTTCATGTAATTAGCAAGAGTCCATGAGCTAGTGACGTATGGGATATACATTCCTACCAGGAGGGGCAAAGTTTCCCAAACCTTAAAATGCCTATAAATACACCCCTCACCACACCCACAATTCAGTTTTACAAACTTTGCCTCCCATGGAGGTGGTGAAGTAAGTTTGTGCTAGATTCTACGTTGATATGCGTTTTGCAGCAGGCTGAAGCACGGTTTTCCTCTCCGAGTGCAGTGAATGTCAGAGGGATATGAAGAGAGTATTGCCTATTTGAATTCAATGGTCTTCCTCTAGGGGATCTATTTCATAGGTTCTCTGTTATCGGTCGTAGAGATTTCTTCTCCTACCTCCCTTTTCAGATCGACAATATACTCTTATATACCATTACCTCTACTGATTCTCGTTTCAGTACTGGTTTGGCTATCTACTATATGTAGATGAGTGTCTTAGGGTAAGTAAGTCTTATTTCTATTTATGACACTCAAAGCTATGGTGGGCACTTTATATGTAAAGTTCTAAATATATGTGTTTAAACTTATATTTGCCATGATTCAGGATATTCAGTATTCCTTCATTCAGACTGTCCGTTTCATTTTGGGAAAATGCATATAAATTTCATTTTCTTACCCTCAATTTTCAATTGACTTTTTTTTCAAAAATTGCGGGCTGTTAGGCTCGCAGGTGCAGAAAATGCTTCTATTTATTGCGTCACTCTTGGCTCGAGACTTTTTTGCCGCAAAAATTTAGTCATTTCCGGCGTCATAGTTGGCAACGGAAGTTTTTTCGTAATTGCGTAATTTTTGACTTATGTGTATTGCAGACTTTTTTTTGGCGCCAAAAAATATGGGCGTCATTCTAGGCGCCAAAATGTGTGGGCGTCATTCTTGGCGCCAGTTTTTCTCCTGTTAAGTATAGTCAGTCCACGGGTCATCCATTACTTATGGGATTATATCTCCTCCCTAACAGGAAGTGCAAGAGGATCACCCAAGCAGAGCTGCTATATAGCTCCTCCCCTCTACGTCATACCCAGTCATTCTCTTGCACCTGACTAATAGATAGGACGTGTGAGAGGACTGTGGTGTGTTAAACTTAGTTTTTATTTCTTCAATCAAAAGTTTGTTATTTTAAACGGCACCGGAGTGTGTTGTTTCTTCTCAGGCAGCATTAGAAGAAGAATCTACCTGAGCGGTCGTAACTAAGATCCACTTGCTGTTCTCGGCCATTCTGAGGAGTGAGGTAACTTCAGAACAGGGGATAGCATGCAGGGCCCACCTGCAAGGAGGTATGTGCAGTAAATTATTTTCTAAGGAATGGAATTGACTGAGAAAATACTGCTAATACCGATGTAATGTAAGTGCAGCCTTAAATGCAGTAGTAGCGACTGGTATCAGGCTGATATGTATGTATGTATACTCTGAGGTATTTCTGGGGAATGGAATTTCACTAAGAAAATACTGTCTATATTAAAGTAATATTTGAGCCCGCACTGCAGTGAAAGCGACTAGCAGCAGGCTTATTAATAACACTTCATAGTTTTCATTTTTAAAACGTTTACTGGCATGTTAATCATTTTTTTCTGAGGTACTTGGTGATAAAACTATATGGGCATGATTTTTACCACATGGCTGTCGTTTTTTTCTGCATAAAAACAGTTTACTGAGCTTCCCCACTGTTGTAATATGAGTGGGAGGGGCCTATTTTAGCGCTTTATTGCGCAGTAAAAATTTAGTCACAGTCTTCCTATTTCTTCCTCCATGATCCAGGACGTCTCTACAGAGCCCAGGGGTCTCCAAAACTAGTTTTGAGGGAGGTAATCACTCACAGCAGACCTGTGACAGTGTGTTTTGACTGTGATAAAAACGTTAATTATTAATTTGTTATCCGTTTTTGGGTATTAAGGGGTTAATCATCCATTTGCTGGTGGGTGCAATCCTTTGCTAACTTAATACATTTACTGTGAAAAATTGGTTGCTATAACTATTTTGGTTCATTGTTATTTCAACTGTGACAGTTTTTTGTGCTTCTTAAAGGCACAGTAGCGTTTTTTATATTGCTTTTAAATTTATTTAGAAAAGTATTTCCAAGCTTGCTAGTCTCATTGCTAGTCTGTTTAAACATGTCTGACACAGATGAATCTCTTTGTTCACTATGTTTAAAGGCCAATGTGGAACCCAATAGAAATTTGTGTACTAATTGCATTGATGTTACTTTAAATAAAAGTCAATCTTTACATGTAAAGAAATTATCACCAGACAACGAGGGGGAAGTTATGCCGACTAACTCTCCTCACGTGTCAGTACCTTCGCCTCCCGCTCAGGAGGTGCGTGATATTGTGGCGCCAAGTACATCAGGGCGGCCAATACAAATCACTTTGCAAGACATGGCTAATGTTATGACTGAAGTACTATCTAAATTGCCAGAATTTAGGGGTAAACGCGATCACTCTGGGGTAAGAACAGAGTGCGCTGATAATAATAGAGCCATGTCTGATACTGCGTCACAATTTGCAGAACATGAGGACGGAGAGCTTCATTCTGTGGGTGACTGATCTGATCCAAGTAAACTGGATTCAGAAATTTCAAATTTTAAATTTAAGCTTGAGAACCTCCGTGTATTACTAGGGGAGGTATTAGCGGCTCTGAATGATTGTAACACGGTTGCAATTCCAGAGAAAGTATGTAGGCTGGATAAAAATTTTGCGGTACCGGCGTGTACTGACGTTTTTCCTATACCTAAAAGGCTTACAGAAATTGTTAACAAGGAGTGGGATAGACCCGGTGTGCCTTTTTCTCCCCCTCCTATATTTAGAAAAATGTTTCCAATAGACGCCACCACACGGGACTTATGGCAGACGGTCCCTAAGGTGGAGGGAGCAGTTTCTACTCTGGCTAAGCGCACCACTATCCCGGTGGAGGATAGCTGTGCTTTTTCAGATCCAATGGATAAAAAGTTAGAGGGTTACCTTAAGAAAATGTTTGTTCAGCAAGGTTTTATATTACAACCCCTTGCATGCATTGCGCCTGTCACGGCTGCGGCGGCATTCTGGTTTGAGTCTCTGGAAGAGACCCTTAGCACAGCTCCATTGGATGAGATTATAAACAAGCTTAAAGTCCTTAAGCTAGCTAATTCATTTATTTCTGATGCCGTAGTACACTTAACCAAACGTACGGCTAAGAACTCCGGATTCGCCATTCAAGCACGTAGAGCGCTGTGGCTTAAATCCTGGTCAGCTGATGTGACTTCTAAATCTAAATTGCTTAATATTCCTTTCAAAGGGCAGACATTATTCGGGCCCGTTTGAAAGAAATTATCGCTGACATTACTGGAGGTAAGGGCCATGCCCTGCCTCAAGACAGGGCCAAACCAAGGGCTAAACAGTCTAATTTTCGTGCCTTTCGTAACTTCAAGGCAGGAGCAGCATCAACTTCCTCCGCTCCAAGACAGGAAGGAACTGTTGCTCGCTACAGACAGGGCTGGAAACCTAACCAGTCCTGGAACAAGGGCAAGCAGGCCAGAAAACCTGCTGCTGCCCCTAAGACAGCATGAAGTGAGGGCCCCCGATCCGGAAACGGATCTAGTGGGGGGCAGACTTTCTCTCTTCGCCCAGGCTTGGGCAAGAGATGTCCAGGATCCCTGGGCGTTGGAGATCATATTTCAGGGATATCTTCTGGACTTCAAAGCTTCTCCTCCACAAGGGAGATTTCATCTTTCAAGGTTGTCAGCAAACCAGATAAAGTAAGAGGCGTTTCTACGCTGTGTACAAGACCTCTTACTAATGGGAGTGATCCACCCAGTTCCGCGGTCGGAACACGGACAAGGGTTTTATTCAAATCTGTTTGTGGTTCCCAAGAAAGAGGGAACCTTCAGACCAATCTTGGACTTAAAGATCCTAAACAAATTCCTAAGAGTTCCATCGTTCAAAATGGAAACTATTCGAACTATCCTACCCATAATCCAAGAGGGTCAGTACATGACCACAGTGGATTTAAAGGATGCCTACCTTCACATACCGATTCACAAGGATCATTACCGGTATCTAAGGTTTGCCTTCCTCAACAGGCATTACCAGTTTGTAGCTCTTCCCTTCGGGTTAGCTACGGCTCCAAGAATCTTTACAAAGGTTCTGGGCTCTCTTCTGGCGGTACTAAGACCGCGAGGCATAGCGGTAGCTCCGTACCTAGACGACATTCTGATACAAGCGTCAAGTTTCCAAACTGCCAAGTCTCATACAGAGTTAGTTCTGGCATTTCTAAGGTCGCATGGGTGGAAGGTGAACGTAGAAAAGAGTTCTCTATTGCCACTCACAAGAGTTCCCTTCTTAGGGACTCTTATAGATTCTGTAGAAATGAAAATTTACCTGACGGAGGACAGGTTATCAAAACTTCTATATGCTTGCCGTGTCCTTCATTCCATTCAACACCCGTCAGTGGCTCAATGCATGGAGGTAATCGGCTTAATGGTAGCGGCAATGGACATAGTTCCTTTTGCGCGCCTGCATCTCAGACCGCTGCAATTGTGCATGCTAAGTTAGTGGAATGGGGATTACTCAGATTTGTCCCCTCTGCTAAATCTGGATCAAGAGACCAGAGATTCTCTTCTATGGTGGCTTTCTCGGCCACATCTGTCCAAGGGGATGCCCTTCCGCAGGCCAGATTGGACGATTGTAACAACAGACGCCAGCCTTCTAGGTTGGGGCGCAGTCTGGAATTCCCTGAAGGCTCAGGGATCATGGACTCAGGAGGAGAGACTCCTTCCAATAAACATTCTGGAATTAAGAGCAGTTCTCAATGCTCTTCTGGCTTGGCCTCAGATAGCAACTCTGAGGTTCATCAGGTTTCAGTCGGACAACATCACGACTGTGGCTTACATCAACCATCAAGGAGGAACAAGGAGTTCCCTAGCGATGATGGAAGTCTCAAAGATAATTCGCTGGGCAGAGTCTCACTCTTGCCACCTGTCAGCGATCCACATCCCAGGCGTGGAGAACTGGGAGGCGGATTTTCTAAGTCGCCAGACTTTTCATCCGGGGGAGTGGGAACTTCATCCGGAGGTGTTTGCCCAACTGCTTCATCATTAGGGCAAACCATATCTGGATCTCATGGCGTCTCGTCAGAACGCCAAGCTTCCTTGTTACGGATCCAGGTCCAGGGACCCGGGAGCGGTACTGATAGATGCTCTGACAGCACCTTGGGTCTTCAACATGGCTTATGTTTTTCCACCCTTCCCGATGCTTCCTCGATTGATTGCCAGGATCAAACAGGAGAGAGCATCGATGATTCTAATAGCGCCTGCGTGGCCACGCAGGACCTGGTATGCAGATCTAGTGGACATGTCGTCCTGTCCACCATGGTCTCTGCCTCTGAGACAGGACCTTCTGATTCAGGGTCCTTTCAAACATCCAAATCTAATTTCTCTGAGGCTGACTGCATGGAGATTGAACGCTTGATTCTATCAAAGCGGGGATTCTCGGAGTCAGTGATTGATACCTTAATACAGGCTAGGAAACCTGTTACCAGGAAAATTTACCATAAAATATGGCGTAAATACTTATATTGGTGCGAATCCAAGAGTTATTCATGGAGTAAGGTTAGGATTCCTAGGATATTGTCTTTTCTACAAGAAGGTTTAGAAAAGGGTTTATCTGCTAGTTTGTTAAAGGGACAGATCTCAGCTCTGTCTATACTTTTACACAAACGTCTGGCAGACGTTCCAGACGTTCAGGCTTTTTGTCAGGCTTTGGCTAGGATTAAGCCTGTGTTTAAGACTGTTGCTCCGCCGTGGAGCTTAAACTTAGTTCTTAACATTCTGCAAGGTGTTCCGTTTGAACCCCTTCATTCCATTGATATCAAGCTGTTATCTTGGAAAGTTCTGTTTTTAATGGCTATTTCCTCGGCTCGAAGAGTCTCTGAGTTATCGGCCTTACATTGTGATTCTCCTTATCTGATTTTTCATTCAGATAAGGTAGTTCTGCGTACTAAACCTGGGTTCTTACCTAAGGTAGTCACTAACAAGAATATCAATCAAGAGATTGTTGTTCCATCATTGTGCCCTGACCCTTCTTCAAAGAAGGAACGACTTCTGCACAATCTGGACGTCGTCCGTGCCCTGAAATTTTATTTGCAGGCAACTAAAGATTTTCGTCAAACTTCTTCCCTGTTTGTCGTTTATTCTGGACAGAGGAGAGGTCAAAAAGCTTCGGCTACCTCTCTCTCTTTTTGGCTTCGTAGCATAATACGTTTAGCCTATGAGACTGCTGGACAGCAGCCTCCTGAAAGGATTACAGCTCATTGTACTAGAGCTGTGGCTTCCACTTGGGCCTTTAAGAATGAGGCCTCTGTTGAACAGATTTGCAAGGCTGCAACTTGGTCTTCACTTCACACTTTTTCAAAATTTTACAAATTTGACACTTTTGCTTCTTCGGAGGCTGTTTTTGGGAGAAAGGTTCTACAGGCAGTGGTTCCTTCCGTGTAAAGATCCTGCCTGTCCCTCCCGTCATCCGTGTACTTTTAGCTTTGGTATTGGTATCCCATAAGTAATGGATGACCCGTGAACTGACTACACTTAACAGGAGAAAATATAATTTATGCTTACCTGATAAATTCATTTCTCCTGTAGTGTAGTCAGTCCACGGCCCGCCCTGTTTTTTACGGCAGGTCTAAATTTTAAATTAAACTCCAGTCACCACTGCACCCTATAGTTTTCTCCTTTCTCGTTTGGTTTCGGTCGAATGACTGGGTATGACGTAGAGGGGAGGAGCTATATAGCAGCTCTGCTTGGGTGATCCTCTTGCACTTCCTGTTAGGGAGGAGATATAATCCCATAAGTAATGGATGACCCGTGGACTGACTACACTACAGGAGAAATGAATTTATCAGGTAAGCATAAATTATATTTTTTCACATTATTTCAGTCTCACGTTTCATTTTGCATTTTTTCCCATTCCTGAAACTGCCATTTAAGGAATTTGATCAATTTTGCTTTATATGTTGTTTTTTCTTTTACATATTGCAAGATGTCACTACCTGACCCTGGATCAGAATCTACTTCTGGAAAAGCGCTGCCTGATGTCGGTTCTACCAAAGCTAAGTGCATTTGTTGTAAACTTTTGGTAACTGTTCCTCCGGCTGTTGTTTGTGATAGTTGTCATGATAAGCTATCAAAAGCAGATAGTATTTCCATTAGTAATAATCCATTACCTGTTGTTGTTCCTTCAACATCTAATGTTCAGGATGTTCCTGTTCATGTTAAAGAATTTGTTTCTAAATCTATTCGGAAGGCTCTGTCTGTTATTCCTCCTTCTACTAAACGTAAGAGGTCTTTTAAAACTTCACATATTTCAGATGAATTTTTAAATGACCACCATCATTCTGACTTATCTATTTCTGATGTGGATCTATCTGATTCAGAAGATTCTACCTCCGATATTGACACTGATAAATCTTCATATTTATTTACGATGGAGTTTATTCGTTCTTTACTTAAGTAAGTGTTGATTGCTTTAGATATGGAGGAGTCTAGTCCTCTTGATATTAAAACTATTAAGCGTTTAAATGCAGTTTTTAAACCTCCTGTGGTTATTCCAGAAGTTTTTCCAGTTCCTGATGCTATTTCAGAAGTAATTTCCAGGGAATGGAATAGCCTGGGTACTTCATTTACTCCTTCTTCAAGGTTTAAGAAATTGTACCTTTTGCCATCTGATAGATTAGAGTTTTGGGATAAAATCCCCAAAGTTGATGGGGCTATTTCTACTCTTGCTAAACGTACTACTATTCCTACGGCAGATAGTACTTCGTTTAAAGATCCTTTAGATAGGAAGCTTGAATCCTTTCTAAGGAAGGCTTATTTATGTTCAGGTAATCTTCTGAGACCTGCTATTTCTTTGGCTGATGTTGCTGCAACTTCAACTTTCTGGTTGGAGGCTTTAGCGCAACAAGTGTCAGACCAGAATGCTTATAGCATTGTTAAACTTCTTCAACATGCTAATAACTTAATTTGTGATGCCATTTTCGATATCATTAGAATTGATGTCAGGTATATGTTTTTAGCTATTTTAGCTAGAAGAGCTTTATGGCTTAAGTCTTGGAATGCAGATATGACTTCTAAGTCAACATTGCTTTCCCTTTCTTTCCAAGGTAATAAATTATTTGGTTCTCAGTTAGACTCAATAATTTCAACAGTTACTGTGGGGAAGGGAGCCTTTTTACCTCAGGATAAAAAAATCTAAAGGTAAATATAGGGCTGCTAAAAGTTTTCGTTCCTTTCGTCAGAATAAGGAACAAAAGCCTGACCCTTCCCCTAAAGGAACAATTTCCGTTTGGAAACCTTCTCCAGTCTGGAATAAATCCAATCCTTTCAGAAAGTCAAAACCAGCTCCCAAATCCGCATGAAGGTGCAGCCCTCATTCGAGCTCAACTGGTAGTGGGCAGGTTACGATTTTTCAAAGATGTTTGGATCGATTAGATTCAAAGTCTTTGGATTCAGAACATTGTTTCATAAGGGTACAGAATAGGTTTAAGGGTAAGACTGCCTGTGAGAAGATTCTTTCTTTCACGCATTCCAGTAAATCCAGTGAAGGCTCAAGCGTTTCTGAAATGTGTTTCAGATCTGGAGTCAGCTGGGGTAATTATGCCAGTTCCAGTTCTGGAACGGGGCCTGGGGTTTTACTCAAATCTGTTCATTGTGCCAAAGAAGGAGAATTCCTTCAGACCAGTTCTGGATCTAAAAATATTGAATCGTTATGTAAGGATACCAACATTCAAGATGGTGACTATAAGGACTATTCTGCCTTTTGTTCAGCAAGGGCATTATAAGTCCACAATAGACTTACAGGATGCATATCTTCATATTCCAATTCATCCGGATCACTATCAGTTCCTAAAATTCTCTTTTCTAGACAAGCATTACCAGTTTGTTGCTCTTCCTTTTGGCCTAGCTACAGCTCCAAGGATCTTTTCAAAGGTCCTCGGTGCCCTTCTCTCTGTAATCAGGGAGCAGGGTATTGCGGTATTTCCTTATTTGGATGATATCTTGGTACTTGCTCAGTCTTTACATTCTGCAGAATCTCAACAAATCAACTTGTGTTGTTTCTTCAAAGACATGGTTGGAGGATCAATTTTACCAAAGAGTTCCTTGATTCCTCAGACAAGGGTAACCTTTTTAGGTTTCCAAATAGATTCAGTGTCCATGACTTTCTCTTACAGAAAAGAGACGTCTGAAATTGGTTTCAGCTTGTCGAAACCTCCAGTCTCAATCTTTCCCTTCGGTAGCTTTGTGCATGGAAATTTTAGGTCTCATGACTGCTGCATCGGACGCAATCTCTTTTGCTTGTTTTCACATGAGACCTCTCCAGCTTTGTATGCTGAACCAATGGTGCAGGGATTATACAAAGATATCACAATATCCTTAAATCCCAATGTTCGTTCTTCTCTGACTTGGTGGTTGGATCACCATCTTTTAGTTCAAGGGGCCTCTTTTGTTCGTCCAACCTGGACTGTGATCTCAACAGATGCAAGTCTTTCAGGTTGGGGAGCTGTATGGGGATCTCTGACAGCGCAGGGGGTTTGGGAATCTCAGGAGGAGAGATTACCAATTAATATTTTGGAACTCCTAGCGATTTTCAGAGCTCTTCAGTTCTGGCCTCTTCTGGAGAGATAATCGTTTATTTGTTTTCAGACAGACAATGTCACAACAGTGGCATATGTCAATCATCAAGGGGGGACTCACAGTCCTCAGGCTATGAAAGAAGTATCTCGGATACTTGTATGGGCGGAATCCAGCTCCTGTCTAATTTCTGCGGTTCACATTCCAGGTATAGACAATTGGGAAGCGGATTATCTCAGTCGCCAGATATTACATCCGGACGAATGGTCTCTTCACCCAGAGGTTTTTCTTCAGATTGTTCTAATCTGGGGGCTTCCAGAAATAGATTTGATGGCCTCTCATCTAAACAAGAAACTTCCCAGGTATCTGTCCAGATCCAGGGATTCTCAGGCGGAAGCGGTGGACGCGTTGTCACTTCCTTGGAATTATCAACCTGCTTATATCTTTCCGCCTCTAGTTCTTCTTCTAAGAGTGATTTCCAAAATCCTAATGGAGCGTTCGTTTGTACTGCTGGTGGCTCCGGCATGGCCGCACAGGTTTTGGTATGCGGATCTCGTTCGGATGGTGAGTTGCCAACCTTGGACACTTCCGTTAAGGCCAGACCTTCTATCTCAAGGCCCATTTTTCCATCAGGATCTCAAATCATTAAATTTGAAGGTATGGAGATTGAACGCTTAATACTTAGTCATAGAGGTTTCTCTGATTCAGTGATTAATACTATGTTACAGGCTCGTAAATCTGTGTCTAGGAAGATCTATTACCGAGTCTGGAAGACTTACATTTCTTGGTGTTCTTCACATAAATTTTCTTGGCATTCTTTTAGAATTCCTAGAATTTTACAATTTTTTCCAGATGGTTTGGATAAGGGTTTGTCTGCAAGTTCCTTGAAAGGTCAAATCTCTGCTCTTTCGGTTCTTTTTCACAGAAAGATTGCTAATCATCCTGATATTCATTGTTTTGTACAGGCTTTAGTTCGAATCAAGCCTGTCATTAAGTCAATTTCTCCTCCTTGGAGTCTCAATTTGGTTCTGAGGGCTTTACAGGCTCCTCCGTTTGAACCTATGCATTCTCTGGATATTAAATTAGTTTCCTGGAAAGTTTTGTTCCTTTTGGCCATCTCTTCTGCTAGAAGAGTTTCTGAATTATCAGCTCTTTCTTGTGAATCTCCTTTTCTGATTTTTCATTAGGATAAGGCGGTGTTGCGGACTTCATTTAAATTTTTACCTAAAGTTGTGAATTCTAACATTAGTAGAGAAATTGTTGTCCCTTCATTGTGTCCTAATCCTAAGAATTCTCTGGAGAGATCTTTACATGCTTTGGATGTAGTAAGAGCTTTGAAATATTATGTTGAAGCTACTAAAGATTTCAGAAAGACTTCTAGTCTATTTGTTATCTTTTCTGGTTCTAGGAAAGGTCAGAAGGCTTCTGCCATTTCTTTGGCATCTTGGTTAAAGTCTTTGATTCATCATGCTTATGTAGAGTCGGGTAAATCCACGCCTCAAAGGATTACGGCTCATTCTACTAGGTCAGTGTCTACTTCCTGGGCTTTTAGGAATGAAGCTTCTGTTGATCAGATTTGCAAAGCAGCAACTTGGTCTTCTTTGCATACTTTTACTAAATTCTACCATTTTGATGTTTTCTCTTCTTCTGAAGCAGTTTTTGGTAAAAAAGTACTTCAGGCAGCTGTTTCAGTTTGATTCTTCTGCTTATAACTTCAGTTTTTTTCATTAGATTAAAACTTTTTGATTTGGGTTGTGGATTATTTCTCCAACATAGGTGTGTCCGGTCCACGGCGTCATCCTTACTTGTGGGATATTCTCTTCCCCAACAGGAAATGGCAAAGAGCCCAGCAAAGCTGGTCACATGATCCCTCCTAGGCTCCGCCTACCCCAGTCATTCTCTTTGCCGTTGTACAGGCAACATCTCCACGGAGATGGCTTAGAGTTTTTTAGTGTTTAACTGTAGTTTTTCATTATTCAATCAAGAGTTTGTTATTTTCAAATAGTGCTGGTACGTACTATTTACTCAGAAACAGAAAAGAGATGAAGAATTCTGTTTGTATGAGGAAAATGATTTTAGCAACCGTAACTAAAATCCATGGCTGTTCCACACAGGACTGTTGAGAGCATTAACTTCAGTTGGGGGAACAGTTTGCAGTCCTTTGCTGCTTGAGGTATGACACATTCTAACAAGACGATGTAATGCTGGAAGCTGTCATTTTCCCTATGGGATCCGGTAAGCCATGTTTATTACGATTGTAAATAAGGGCTTCACAAGGGCTTATTTAGACTGTAGACATTTTTTGGGCTAAATCGATTGATATTAACACTTATTTAGCCTTGAGGAATCATTTATTCTGGGTATTTTGATATAATAATATCGGCAGGCACTGTTTTAGACACCTTATTCTTTAGGGGCTTTCCCAAAGCATAGGCAGAGTCTCATTTTCGCGCCGGTGTTGCGCACTTGTTTTTGAGAGGCATGGCATGCAGTCGCATGTGAGAGGAGCTCTGATACTTTTAAAAGACTTCTGAAGGCATCATTTGGTATCGTATTCCCCTTGGGTTTGGTTGGGTATCAGCAAAGCAGATACCAGGGACTGTAAAGGGGTTAAAGCTTAAAACGGCTCCGGTTCCGTTATTTTAAGGGTTAAAGCTTCCAAAATTGGTGTGCAATATTTTCAAGGCTTTAAGACACTGTGGTGAAAGTTTGGTGAATTTTGAACAATTCCTTCATGTTTTTTCGCAATTGCAGTAATAAAGTGTGTTCAGTTTAAAATTTAAAGTGACAGTAACGGTTTTATTTCAAAACGTTTTTTGTACTTTCTTATCAAGTTTATGCCTGTTTAACATGTCTGAACTACCAGATAGACTGTGTTCTGAATGTGGGGAAGCCAGAATTCCTATTCATTTAAATAAATGTGATTTATGTGATAATGACAATGATGCCCAAGATGATTCCTCAAGTGAGGGGAGTAAGCATGGTACTGCATCATTCCCTCCTTCGTCTACACGAGTCTTGCCCACTCAGGAGGCCCCTAGTACATCTAGCGCGCCAATACTTCTTACTATACAACAATTAACGGCTGTAATGGATAATTCTGTCAAAAACATTTTAGCCAAAATGAACCCTTGTCAGCGTAAGCGTGGATGCTCTGTTTTAGTTACTGAAGAGCATGACGACGCTGATATTAATATCTCTGAAGGGCCCCTAACCCAATCTGAGGGAGCCAGGGAGGTTTTGTCTGAGGGAGAAATTACTGATTTAGGGAACATTTCTCAGCAGGCTGAATCTGATGTGATTACTTTTAAATTTAAATTGGAACATCTCCGCATTTTGCTTAAGGAGGTATTATCCACTCTGGATGATTGTGAAAATTTGGTCATCCCAGAGAAACTATGTAAAATGGACAAGTTCCTAGAGGTGCAGGGGCTCCCAGAAGCTTTTCCTATACCCAAGCGGGTGGCGGACATTGTTAATAAAGAATGGGAAAGGCCCGGTATTCCTTTCGTCCCTCCCCCCATATTTAAAAAATTGTTTCCTATGGTCGACCCCAGAAAGGACTTATGGCAGTCAGTCCCCAAGGTCGAGGGAGCGGTTTCTACTTTAAACAAACGCACCACTATTCCCATAGAGGATAGTTGTGCTTTCAAAGATCCTATGGATAAAAAATTAGAAGGTTTGCTTAAAAAGATGTTTGTTCAGCAGGGTTACCTTCTACAACCCATTTCATGCTTTGTCCCTGTCACTACAGCCGCATATTTCTGGTTTGATGAACTGATTAAGGTGCTCGATAGTGACTCTCCTCCTTATGAGGAGATTATGGACAGAGTCAATGCTCTCAAATTGGCTAATTCTTTCACTCTAGACGCCTCTTTGCAATTGGCTAAGTTAGCGGCTAAGAATTCTGGGTTTGCTATTGTGGCGCGCAGAGCGCTTTGGTTGAAATCTTGGTCGGCTGATGCGTCTTCCAAGAACAAGCTACTAAACATTCCTTTCAAGGGGAAAACGCTGTTTGGTCCTGACTTGAAAGAGATTATCTCTGATATCACTGGGGGTAAGGGTCATGCCCTTCCTCAGGATCGGCCTTTCAAGGCAAAAAATAGACCTAATTTTCGTCCCTTTCGTAAAAACGGACCAGCCCAAGGTGCTACGTCCTCTAAGCAAGAGGGTAATACTTCTCAGGCCAAGCCAGCTTGGAGACCAATGCAAGGCTGGAACAAGGGAAAGCAGGCAAAGAAACCTGCCACTGCTACCAAGACAGCATGAAATATCGGCCCCCGATCCGGGACCGGATCTGGTGGGGGGCAGACTCTCTCTCTTCGCTCAGGCTTGGGCAAGAGATGTTCTGGATCCTTGGGCGCTAGAAATAGTCTCCCAGGGTTATCTTCTGGAATTCAAGGGACTTCCCCCAAGGGGAAGGTTCCACAGGTCTCAGTTGTCTTCAGACCACATAAAAAGACAGGCGTTCTTACATTGTGTAGAAGACCTGTTAAAAATGGGAGTGATTCATCCTGTTCCATTGAGAGAACAAGGGATGGGGTTCTACTCCAATCTGTTCATAGTTCCCAAAAAAGAGGGAACATTCAGACCAATCCTAGATCTCAAGATCTTAAACAAATTTCTCAAGGTCCCATCTTTCAAGATGGAAACCATTCGAACTATCCTTCCTTCCATCCAGGAAGGTCAATTCATGACCACGGTGGATTTAAAGGATGCGTATCTACATATTCCTATCCACAAGGAACATCATCGGTTCCTAAGGTTTACATTCCTGGACAAACATTACCAGTTCGTGGCGCTTCCTTTCGGATTAGCCACTGCTCCAAGGATTTTCACAAAGGTACTAGGGTCCCTTCTAGCTGTGCTAAGACCAAGGGGCATTGCAGTAGTACCTTACCTGGACGACATTCTGATTCAAGCGTCGTCCCTCCCTCGAGCAAAGGCTCACACGGACATCGTCCTGGCCTTTCTCAGATCGCACGGCTGGAAAGTGAACGTGGAAAAGAGTTCTCTATCCCCGTCAACAAGGGTTCCCTTCTTGGGAACAATTATAGACTCCTCAGAAATGAGGATTTTTCTAACAGAGGCCAGAAAGACAAAGCTTCTGGACTCTTGTCGAATACTTCATTCCGTTCCTCTTCCTTCCGTAGCTCAGTGCATGGAAGTGATCGGGTTGATGGTAGCGGCAATGGACATAGTTCCTTTTGCGCGCATTCATCTAAGACCATTACAACTGTGCATGCTCAGTCAGTGGAATGGGGACTATACAGACTTGTCTCCAAAGATACAAGTAAATCAGAGGACCAGAGACTCACTCCGTTGGTGGCTGTCCCTGGACAACCTGTCACGAGGGATGACATTCCACAGACCAGAGTGGGTCATTGTCACGACCGACGCCAGTCTGATGGGCTGGGGCGCGGTCTGGGGATCCCTGAAAGCTCAGGGTCTTTGGTCTCGGGAAGAATCTCTTCTACCGATAAATATTCTGGAACTGAGAGCGATATTCAATGCTCTCAAGGCTTGGCCTCAGCTAGCGAGGACCAAGTTCATACGGTTTCAATCAGACAACATGACGACTGTTGCGTACATCAACCATCAGGGGGGAACAAGGAGTTCCCTAGCGATGGAAGAAGTGACCAAGATTATTCTATGGGCGGAGTCTCACTCCTGCCACCTGTCTGCTATCCACATCCCGGGAGTGGAAAATTGGGAAGCGGATTTTCTGAGTCGTCAGACATTGCATCCGGGGGAGTGGGAACTCCATCCGGAAATCTTTGCCCAAGTCACGCAACTTTGGGGCATTCCAGACATGGATCTGATGGCCTCTCGTCAGAACTTCAAAGTCCCTTGCTACGGGTCCAGATCCAGGGATCCCAAGGCGGCTCTAGTGGATGCACTAGTAGCACCTTGGACCTTCAAACTAGCTTATGTGTTCCCGCCGTTTCCTCTCATCCCCAGGCTGGTAGCCAGGATCAATCAGGAGAGGGCGTCGGTGATCTTGATAGCTCCTGCGTGGCCACGCAGGACTTGGTATGCAGATCTGGTGAATATGTCATCGGCTCCACCTTGGAAGCTACCTTTGAGACGAGACCACCTTGTTCAGGGTCCGTTCGAACATCCGAATCTGGTTTCACTCCAGCTGACTGCTTGGAGATTGAACGCTTGATTTTATCGAAGCGAGGTTTCTCAGATTCTGTTATCGATACTCTTGTTCAGGCCAGAAAGCCTGTAACTAGAAAGATTTACCACAAAATTGGGAAAAAATATATCTGTTGGTGTGAATCTAAAGGATTCCCTTGGGACAAGGTTAAGATTCCTAGGATTCTATCCTTCCTTCAAGAAGGATTGGAAAAAGGATTATCGGCAAGTTCCCTGAAGGGACAGATTTCTGCCTTGTCGGTGTTACTTCACAAAAAACTGGCAGCTGTGCCAGATGTTCAAGCCTTTGTTCAGGCTCTGGTTAGAATCAAGCCTGTTTACAAACCTTTGACTCCTCCTTGGAGTCTCAATTTAGTTCTTTCAGTTCTTCAGGGGGTTCCGTTTGAACCCTTACATTCCGTTGATATTAAGTTATTATCTTGGAAAGTTTTGTTTTTAGTTGCAATTTCTTCTGCTAGAAGAGTTTCAGAATTATCTGCTCTGCAGTGTTCTCCTCCTTATCTGGTGTTCCATGCAGATAAGGTGGTTTTACGTACTAAACCTGGTTTTCTTCCAAAAGTTGTTTCTAACAAAAACATTAACCAGGAGATTATCGTACCTTCTCTGTGTCCGAAACCAGTTTCAAAGAAGGAACGCTTGTTGCACAATTTGGATGTTGTTCGCGCTCTAAAATTCTATTTAGATGCTACAAAGGATTTTAGACAAACATCTTCCCTGTTTGTTGTTTATTCAGGTAAAAGGAGAGGTCAAAAAGCAACTTCTACCTCTCTCTCTTTTTGGATTAAAAGCATCATCAGATTGGCTTACGAGACTGCCGGACGGCAGCCTCCCGAAAGAATCACGGCTCATTCCACTAGGGCTGTGGCTTCCACATGGGCCTTCAAGAACGAGGCTTCTGTTGATCAGATATGTAGGGCAGCGACTTGGTCTTCACTGCACACTTTTACCAAATTTTACAAGTTTGATACTTTTGCTTCTTCTGAGGCTATTTTTGGGAGAAAGGTTTTGCAAGCCGTGGTGCCTTCCATTTAGGTGACCTGATTTGCTCCCTCCCTTCATCCGTGTCCTAAAGCTTTGGTATTGGTTCCCACAAGTAAGGATGACGCCGTGGACCGGACACACCTATGTTGGAGAAAACAGAATTTATGTTTACCTGATAAATTTCTTTCTCCAACGGTGTGTCCGGTCCACGGCCCGCCCTGGTTTTTTAATCAGGTCTGATAATTTATTTTCTTTAACTACAGTCACCACGGTACCATATGGTTTCTCCTATGCTATTATTCCTCCTTAACGTCGGTCGAATGACTGGGGTAGGCGGAGCCTAGGAGGGATCATGTGACCAGCTTTGCTGGGCTCTTTGCCATTTCCTGTTGGGGAAGAGAATATCCCACAAGTAAGGATGACGCCGTGGACCGGACACACCGTTGGAGAAAGAAATTTATCAGGTAAACATAAATTCTGTTTTTTTCAGCGGAATTGGCTGTCTTTATTTTATCCCTCCCTCTCTAGTGACTCTTGCGTGGAAGTTCCACATCTTGGATATCTGCTATCCCATACGTCACTAGCTCATGGACTCTTGCTAATTACATGAAAGAAAACATAATTTATGGAAGAACTTACCTGATAAATTCATTTCTTTCATATTAGCAAGAGTCCATGAGGCCCACCCTTTTTGTGGTGGTTATGATTTTTTTGTATTAAGCACAATTATTCCAATTCCTTTTTTTTTTTTTATGCTTTCGCTCCTTTCTTTTCACCCCACTTCTTGGCTATTCGTTAAACTGAATTGTGGGTGTGGTGAGGGGTGTATTTATAGTCATTTTAAGGTTTGGGAAACTTTGCCCCTCCTGGTAGGAATGTATATCCCATACGTCACTAGCTCATGGACTCTTGCTAATATGAAAGAAATGAATTTATCAGGTAAGTTCTTACATAAATTATGTTATTTTCATTTGCTGAAGCAATGCATCCATCCATAAATAAAAAATAACATTTTTATTAAACCAATATGCATTTTTTGGGAACATAAATTAATATAATAGATCTTTTTTGATTATTTATTAAAAATGATTTTTGTTATGGTACACTACTGGACTGCAAACTGGTATAATAAGGGTAATGGTAATGTAAATATAAAATTAATTATTTAAAATTAGAGGAAAAATATTATTAAAAAAAAAACAAAAAAATGTGCACTGACTGCACCACTGTGTACTGTTTAGGAGATTGATGATCTATCTCCTGGGAATCTAAATCTATCTATTAAAAAGTAACTATCTCATTCTCTATTCCATTATCAGCCTCTATATTCTGATGATGGAGTAGAGCTAGAGACTGTTCTGTAGTAGCAAAATATATTATTATTTATAATATTATTTTATGTGTAACAAATATATAAATTCACAAATTTCACAAAAAATACATCCTACAAGCAAGTAGTAGTAGTAACCCTTAACGAACAAACATGTTATCTAAATCTCAATGTTCACATTCACATGCGTCACAGAAAAAAAGTGCACTTTAAAAGTTAAAAATTTTTTTCTTAATACTCACTTTGTTGCTCACAACTTTTCGCTGTCCCATAGCCACACCACTGCTTGACCACCGCCACACTACTCCCAGATGACTGCAGGATGAAAGTCAGTCGCTGCCACAAACTCAGAATTCTCAGCAAAAATTGCTGTTTCGTGGGCATTCTCAGGTCCACCCACGGCCGCACCCTGGTCCACCTCTCATCCTCCCTCTCCGCCTCAGTTGAATTTTTTTTTCCGGAAAATCGCATACTTTCGCGGTTTTTAAATTGAGGTGATTAATCGAGTTTTAAAACCGCATGTGCTTTTAATCGTGTACCCCTAATTGCTACCCCTTTGTAGAAAACCAGGGTTGGTTACTCTGGTTTTTCTCTTCTACCCAGGATCCTGTCAGATGTTGGATGAAGCTGACAGACTGGGAAGTACTGTGTCTGCTCCACAGTAGAAGACCCTGGAGAGTAAGTCCTTTTTTATTACTTATTCCCTTCCCTTGTCAGGTGTGCAGTTACTGCCATCAGGGAAAGAGGGGACGTTTAACGGTGACCAGCTGGCACCTCCATTACCCTATTAAAATGTTGGGTCTAGGAATGTTAGTTATATCCAAGTTTTGGGATATAATTTCACTAAGAACAGCACCAACAAGAGAAGGTAAAAATAAAGCTTCTAGGTTCCGGTTCTCAAGTTAAAAGGCCGCATTTCAGCTCACAGTTTGGATAATTATGGTGCTAGTGTACACGACTGCATTTGCAACTCAAAACAACTGGTTTCACAGACCGCTGTGGATATAGCCGCTTTCACAGCAGGTGTTTGTGTATACAAATTTCCATCTTGAGATGATTTTTGTCTCTTATAAGTTTGATTTTTGTTTCCGTTCTTGTTCCTGGTCTGACTGAAATATTTTCAGGTTCAAATCCGGGCATGGCCTTAACAGTGATGCAGCTTAGCTGTAAGACACTGACAAGAAAATATCTCCTGAAAACCTCTGTTAAAGGAAAGTTATTTAATGAAAGGGGAGCTTGTTTATCTTAGGATGGAGAGGTAGACCTAGGGGTCGCCAGACTTCTAATTTTTGTTTCTTTCACTTCAAAGGACAGTAATCCTCCTTATTTTCTAAATCTGAGCAAGCCAAGACCTCATGGATCCAGCCTTGGAACAAGGGCAAGCCATCCAAGAAGACTTCCGCTGAGTCTAAATCAGCAAGAGGGGTCTGCCCCCGATCCGGTTTCGGATTAGGTAGGAGGGTGGCTTCCTTCTTTGAACGGTCTTGGATTTGCATTGTCTTGGATCCCTACGCAGTGGAAGTAGTCTTCCAGGGATACAGGATAGGATCAAATCTTGTCCTCCTAGAGACAGATTTTCCTATCAAGATTTTCTACTATCCAATTAATGAAAGAGGCTTTCTTAAATTGCGTTAAGTTTATGCTTCTCTAGGAGTATTTGTTCCTGTTCCTCTGGGGAACTGTGTCAATCTATTTGTTGTTCCCAAGAAGCTTGGGGAACTTGGAAACCGGCTCAATCTTGGAACAAGTCTAAGCAGAGCAAGAAGCCCGCCGAGACAAAGTTGGTATGAAGAGGCGGCCCCCGACCGGTCTCTGGACCAAGTAGGGGGCAGATTATCTCTCTTCTCAGAAGCATGGTTCCAGGACGTTTAGGATCCTTGGGTTCTGGATGTTGTTGCCCAGGGCTACAGGATAGGGTTCAGATCCCATCCGCCAAGGGGCAGATTCCTCCTAACAAACCTGTCTTCAAATCCAGAAAAGAGAGAAGCCTTTCTAGAATGTGTGAGAGATCTCTCCTCTCTAGGAGTCATCGTACCAGTACCCCAAGCAGAAAGGGGTCTAGGGTACTATTCAAATATTTGTGATTCCAAAGAAGGACACGTTCCGCCCGATTCTGGACCTAAAGTGTTTAAACAAGTTTCTGAGTGTTCCATCGTTCAAAATGGAAACAATCAGATCTATTCTGCCCCTAGTTCAAGAGGAACAGTTCATGACAACCATAGACTTGAAGGACGCTTACCTTCATGTGCCAATCCATAGGGACCACTTCAAGTTCCTGAGATTTGCGTTTCTGGATCAACACTTCCATTTTGTGGCCCTTTCCTTTTGTCTGGCGACGGCCCTGAGAGTCTTCAAAAAGGTTCTGGGGGGGCATTACTTGCGGTGGCCAGAGCCAGAGGCATCCAGGCGCCGTCACTCAGTCTTGCAGAGGATCATTCGAGGGCTCTTCTTTTGCTCCAATCTCATGGTTGGAAGCTCAACTCAGGAAAGAGTTCCCTGATTCCCAGCAACAGGGTGGAGTTCCTGGGTACGATAATAGACTCTATGTCCATGAAAAAATTTCTCACAGATCATTGACGCATGAAGATTGCATCCTTTTGTCTTGCCCTTCAGTCCTCCTCAAGCCCCTCGGTGGCTCAGTGTATGGAGGTGATCGGACTCATGGTTTCCAGCATAGATGTCATTACATTTGCCATGTTCCATCTCAGACCTCTTCAATTGTGCATGTTGAGACAGTGGAACGGCGATCATTCAAGTCTATCACAGCAGATATCTATGGATGCTCGGACTCGGATCTAACTCTCGTGGTGGATCCGTCCGGAGCAACTGTCTATGGGGACATCCTTCTTGAGACTGTCCTGGGAGATTGTGACCACGGACGCAAGTCTGGCAGGACGGGGAGCTGTTTGGGGTGCCAGGATGGCACAAGGAAAATGGTCCTGGGAAGTCTCTCCTTCAGATAAATATTCTGGAACTCAGAGCAATCTACAATGCTCAGAAGGCATGGCCTCTTCTGGTGTCATTCAGCTTTATCAGATTCCAGACCAACAACATTACCTTGGTGACTTGCATCAACCACCAGGGGGGTACGAGGAGCTCCCTAGCTATGAGGGAGGTGTCTCGGATCTTGGAGTGGGCGGAGTCCCACAGCTGCTCACTCTCAGCGATTCACATTCCAGGTGTGGACAACTGGGAAGCTGACTTTCTCAGCAGGTAATCTTTCCATCCGGGGGAATGGTCTATTCACCCCGAAGTGTTTGTGGAGATTTGTCTCAGGTGGGATTGCTGGAGATAGACCTAATGGCGTCCAGACTCACTTGCAAGCTACCTCGATACGGGTCGAGGTCCAGGGATCCCCAGGCAGAGCTAATAGATGCCTTAGCGGTGCCTTAGGGGTTCAGCCTATCTTATATTTTTTTAACCGTTACCACTTCTACCTTGTGTAGTGGCACGCATCAAACAGTAGCTCGCTTCGGCCATTCTGATTGCTCCATCGAGGACGTGGTTTGCGGATCTGGTTGGGATGTCATCCTCTCTGCAGTGGAGGTTAGTTACCCTGTTGCAGGGATCTGCTAGAACAGGGTCCCTTTTAACATCAAAATCTCGATTCTCTGAGGCTGACTGCGTGGAGATTGAACGCCTAGTCTTGGCCAAGAGAGGCTTTTCTGAAAGTGTGATTGGTACTCTCATTCAGGCAAGGAAGCCAGTCACTCGTCACATCTACCATAAGGATTGGAGGACTTACTTGTCCTGGTGTGAAAAGCATGGATATCCTTGGCATAAGATGAAGATAACCAGGATTCTGTCTTTTCTCCAAGACGGTTTGGAGAATGTCTTGCCGCTAGTTCCTTAAAGGGACAGATTTCGCCATTGTCAGTCTTGTTGCATAGAAGACTCGCTGAGCTCCCTGACATCCAATCCTTTGTTCAGGCTCTGTCTAGAATCAGGCCTGTCTTTAAACAGTCTGCTCCCCCATGGAGCTTAAACTTGGTCCTTAAGGTTTTGCAGAGGGTTCCGTTTGCGCCTATGCATTCCATTGACATTAAGATTCTGTCCTGGAAGGTTCTCTTCCTGTTGGCCATTGCATCGGCACGCAGAGTATCTGAACTGGCTGCCTTGCAATGTGAGCCGCCTTATCTGTTTGTTCATGTGGATAAGGCTGTGCTTCGCACTGGTTTGGGGCTTCTTCCCAAGGTGGTGTCTAACCGTAACATCAATCAGGAAATAGTGCTTCCTTCTTTGTGTACTAACCCTTCTTCTTCTAAGGAGAGGTAACTTCATAATCTGGATGTGGTTCGTGCCCTGAAGTTCTTTCTTCAGGCTACGAAGGATTTCAGACAACGGTCTACATCTTTTTGTGGTGTATTCAGGGAAGCACAAGGGGCAGAAAGCCTCTTCTACTTCTTTGTCCTTTTGGTTGAGGAGCTTGATTCGCTTGGCCTATGAGACAGCGGGACATAAGCCTCCTCAGAGGACCAGAGCTGTGTCTTCTTGGGCCTTCAAGAATGAGGCCTCTATGGAGCAAATTTGTAAGGCGGCTACCTGGTCCTCCTTACACACTTTTACTAAGTTTTACAAATTTGTCGTTTTTGCTTCTGCAGAAGCTGTTTTTGGGGGAGAGGTTTTGCAGGCTGTGGTGCCCTCAGATTAGGGTCTGGCTTTTCCCTCCCGGTTTCATTCAGTGTCCTCTAGAGCTTGGGTATATGTTCCCAACAGTAATGAATGAAGCCGTGGACTCTCCTCCCCTTTAGATGGAAAACATAAATTATGCTTACCTGATAATTTCATTTCCATCGAGGGGAGCAGAGTCCACGGCTCCCTCCCGTATCTCCAATGGGCGGACCTAAATTTTATTTTAGTATTGGCACCATTTATACCCTGATATTTCTCCTACTGTTCCTTGTTCCCTCGGCAGAGTGACTGGGGGATGAGGGAGGTGGGGGAGGTATTTAAGCCTTGGGCTGGGGTGTCTTTGCCTCCTCTAATGAATGAAGCCGTGGACTCTCCTCCCCTCGATGGAAATTAAATTATCAGGTAAACATAATTTGTTTTCTCTGTATTGTCTGGGTCTAGGATGTGGCGAGTCACCCTGCCATTGGGAGTATAAAGGTGCCATTTTTGAGAAATAAAGACTTTATTTTCTGTGTCCTGCTGTTATTAGCTTAAAGGGACACTGAACCCAAATTTTTTCTTTCATGATTCTGATAGAGCATGCAATTTTAAACAACTTTCGAATTTACTTCTATTATCAATTTTTTCTTCGTTCTCTTGCTATCTTTATTTGAACAAGAAGGCATCTAAGCTAAGGAGCCAGCAAATTTTTGGTTCAGACCATGGACAGCACTTGTTTATTAGTGCTGTCCAATCAGCAAGGACAACCCAGGTTGTTCACCAATAATGGGCCGGCATCTAAACTCACATTCTTGCTTTTCAAATAAACATACCAAGAGAATGAAGAAAATTTGATAATAGGAGTAAATTAGAAAGTTGCTTAAAATTGCATGCTCTATCTGAATCACGAAAGAAAAAAATTGGGTTCAGTGTCCCTTTAATCTATGGAGGATTCTGATATATTAGAGGGTACTCCATCTATTCCAAATAGTAATACCTGTTTATATTGTGTGGAGGCTTTTTTTCGGTTATGTTCCACATGCCTTGACAACGTTATTTGGTCAAAGAATTTTAACCCTTTTAGTACCACTGAGCCATCCACCTCTTAGGACTCGCCATCCCGTGAGGTGCATACCCTACATTCATCTCCTTCTACACGCGCAGCTTCCCGTAGCACGCTTAGTCCTCCTTCTGAAGGGGGGCTTTTACCGCCAGATTTCACTGCACAGTTAGAAACGGCGGTGTCTGCGGCCCTCAGTGCTTTACCCCGCCTTTCTCAACGCAAGCGAAAGGTTAAACATAGCTCTCCTGCCCCAGGGTCATCATGTAATTTATTGGATTTCACTGCTCTGTCTCAGTTATCCGAGGATAAGTTGCACTCTGAGGCTTCAGAGAATGAACATTCTGGGACGGAGTCTGCTGCCTCTAAGCCTTCTGCTGCAGAGGAACCAGCCTTTAGATTTAAGATTGAACGCTTACGTTTTCTTCTAAAGGAAGTCCTGTCTACTTTAGAGGTTCCAGAGGCCAAGCTGCATTATGAACCTTTGATTCCTAAATTAGACAGAGTTTACGAGGACAGTGTAGTGCCTTTTCCTGTGCCTGTAAATATGGCAAACATTATTAAGAACGAATGGCACAGAAAATTATTCCCGGTCCCAGACTCTCAATTGGAGTTGTGGGGTTCCGTCCCTAAGGTGGGTGGCACTATCTCCAGGCTTGCCAAACACACTACTACCCAGCTTGAGGATAGCTCGTCATTTAGAGAGCCGATGGATAAAAAGATAGAAACTCTTCCAAGAAAAATGTTTCAACATACGGGATATTTGTTTCAACGGTAGCAGCGGTTGCTAGAGTAGCTACCTACTGGTGCAACTCCTTATAGGATTTAATAGAGGTGGATGGTCCCCTCAATGTTATCCAGGAAGGAATTAAGGCCTAGAATTGCTAATTCTTTTATCTGTGATGGAAACATGCAGATATTTCGCCTAAATGCTAAGGCTTCTTGCGTTTCGGTTTTCGTTGGGCGCTCTGGCTGAAGTCCTGATCAGTGGATATGACTTCTAAGTCCAGACTTCTTTCTCCTTTAAGGGAAAGATTTTATTTGGTCCAGGCCTGGACTCCATTATCTCCACGGTTACAGTGGGGCAAGGGTGCCTTCCTACCGCAAGATAAAAAGATCAAGTCTAAGGGACAAGTTTCTAATTTTAGTTCCTGTCGTTCTGAAAAATCCCAACAACATCAGTCCTCCGCTAAGCCCAAGAAAACCAAGAGTACTTTGAAGCTGACTCAGTCCTGGAATAAGTCCAAGCAAAGCAAGAAACCTCTCTAGACTAAATTGGCATGAAGGGTCAGCCCCCTATCCGGCTCTGGATCGTGTAGGGGGCAGACTGTCGCTCTTTTCAGATGCTTGGTTCAGGGATGTGCAGGGTCCATGGGTCCTGGAGGTCATAGCTCAGGGATACAAGATAAGTTTCAAGTCTCATCCACCCAAGGGCAGATTTCTCCTCTCAATCCTGTCTTCCAGACCAGAAAAGAGGGAAGCCTTTCTGGGTTTCGTGCGGGAGCTGTCCTCCTTAGGAGTCATTGTCCCGGTGCCTATCGGACAAAGAGGTTTGGGATACTATTCAAAACTATTCGTGGTCCCAAGGAAGGAGGGAACTTTCCACCTGATTCTGGACCTAAAGTGCTTAAACAAATTTCTAAATGTCCCCTCGTTCAAGATGGAGACGATAAGGTCCATCCTTCCCTTAGTTCAGGAAGGACAGTTCATGTCCACTATAGATCTGAAGGATGCTTACCTTCACGTTCCAATCCACAAGGACCACTTTCAAATCATTCCACTTCCATTTGTTCTAGCTACTGCTCTAAGAATTTTTGCAAAGGTTCTAGGGGCTCTTCTAGCCGTTGCCAGAACCCGGGGTATAGCAGTACCTCCCTACTTGGACGATATTCTGGTACAAGCACCATCTTTTCGTCTAGCGGAAGACCATTCGGAATCTATCCTCTCTCTTCGATCTCATGGATGGAAGATAAACCTAGAAAATAGTTCTCTTATACCAGGCACCAGGGTGGAATTCCTGGGTACTATAATACTCTATATACATGAGGATATTTCTAACATACCAGAGACGTTTCAAGCTAGCTTTGGCATGTCTTGCCCTCCAGACCTCCTTAAGGCCCCCTGTGGCTCAGTGTATGGAGGTGATTGGTCTCATGGTGTCAGCATAGACATCATTCCCTTTGCCAGGTTCCGTCTCAGACCGTTGCAACTGTGCATGCTGAGGCAGTGGAACGGCGATCATTCGGATCTGTCTCAACATATTTCTCTGGGCAACCGGTTGAGAGAATCGCTCTCTTGGTGGCTCTGTGCAGATCATCTGTCCCGAGGGACATCCTTCTTAAGACCATCCTAGGAGATTGTGACTACGGGCACAAGTCTATCAGTATGGAAAGTTGTTTGGGGTGCCAAGAAGGTGTAGGGCCTGTGGACTCAAGAGGAATACTCCCGATCGACATTCTGGAACTTCGGGGAATCTTCAATGCTCTGAAGGCTTGGCCCCTTCTGGATTTGTCCCAGTTTATCAGATTCCAATCAGATAATATAACCTTGGTGGCTTACATCAACCATCAGGGTGGAACGAGAAGCTCCCTAGCAATGAGAGAAGTATCTCGGATTCTGGAGTGGGTGGAGGCCCACAGCTGTTCGCTGGCAGTGATCTACATTCTGGTTGTGGACAACTGGGAAGCGGATTTTCTCAGCAAACAATCCTTTCATCCGGGGGAATGGTCTCTCCATCCTGAAGTGTTTGCGGAGGTACGCAACAGGTGGGGGACGCCCGAAATAGATCTCATGGCGTCCTGTCTCAATACCAAGCTACCCAGATATGGGTCGAGGTCCAGGGATCCTCAGACGGAGCTAATAGATGCATTAGCAGTGCTCTGGAGGTTCAGTCTAATTTACCTTTTCCTGCCGTTACCACTCCTTCCTCGTGTAGGGGTCCGCATCAAGCAGGAGCAGGCATCGGTTATACTGATTGCTCCATCGTGGCCGTGAAGGATGTGGTTCGCGGATCTGGTGCGGATGTCATCATCTCCTCCGTAAAAGTTACCTTGTCGCAGGGATCTGCTGGAACAAGGTCCCTTTGTTCATCAAAATCTGAGGCTGACTGCGTGGAGATAGAAAAACCTCTCTTGGCTACGACTAAGAGTTCAGAGAGAGTTATTGATACTCTCATTCCAGTTCATAAACCCGTTACTCGTTGCATCTATCATAGTGTGTGGAGAACCTACTTATTCTGGTGTGAAGAGCATGGATTTTCCTGGCATAAGGTTAAAGTTGCCAGGATCCTATCGTTTCTCCAGGATGGACTGGAGAAGGGCCTTTCTGCCAGTTCCCTGAGGGGTCAGATTTCGGCCATGTCTGTTTTCCTGCACAAGAGGCTTGCAGAGCTTCCAGATGTACAGTCCTTTAAGGCTCTGACTAGGATCAGGCCTGTGTTTAGTTCTAATGCTCCTCCTTGGAGTCTAAATCTTGTTCTTAAGGTTTTGAAACAGGCTTCGTTTGAGCCTATGCATGAAGTGACATTGAATTGTTGTCCTAGAAGGTTCTTTTTCTACTGGCTATTGCTTCTGCGCGCAGAGTATCTGAGATTGCTGCCTTGCAATATGAACCTCCTTAGCTGGTGTTCCATTCTGATAAGGCTGTTCTACGTACTAAGTTAGGGTTTCTCCCTAAGGTCGTGTCAGACCGCGACATCAATCAAGAGATTGTGGCTCCTTCCTTGTGTCCCAATCCTCCTTCAAAGGAACGTTTGCTTCATAATTTGGACGTGGTTCGCGCCTTGATGTTCTATCTTCAGGCTACTAAGGATTTTAGACAAACTTCTTCCTTGTTTGTTGTCTATTCCGGGAAGCGTACGGGTCAGAAGGTTTTTTCTACTTCCTTATCTTTTTGGTTAAGGAGTGTTATCTGCTTAGCTTATGAGACAGCGGGACATAAGCCTCCTCAGAGGAATACGGCTCATTCTACTAGAGCAGTGGCTTCGTCTTGGGCCTTTAAGTACGAGGCCTCTATGGATCAGATTTGTAAGGCGGCTACCTGGTCCTCTTTACATACTTTTTCTAAGTTTTACAAGTTTGATGTTTTTGCTTCGGCTGAAGCAGCTTTCTGGGGAGAGGTTTTGCAGACTGTGGTGCCCTCAGATTAGGGTCCGCTTCTCTCTTTTTGTCCCTCCCGTTATCACTCAGTGTCCTCTAGAGCTTGGGTATAGTTTTCCCAACAGTAAGGAATGATGCCGTGGACTCTCCTTTATATTAAAAAGGAAAACGTAAATTATGCTTACTAGATAATTTCATTTCCTTCTGTATAAGGAGAGTCCACGGCCCCTGCACGTGTTCTCCAATGGGCGGCCCTCTAAATTATATTTTTTCTTCTGGCACCATTTATACCCTGATATTTCTCCTATTGTTTCCTGTTCCCTCGGCACAATGACTGATAGAAGTGGGAGAGGTATTTAAGTCTTTGGCTGGGGTTTCTTTGCCTCCTCCTGATGGCCAGGTTCAGTATTTCCCAACAGTAAGGAATGATGCTGTGGACTCTCCTTATACAGAAGGAAATTATATTATCTGGTAAGCATGATTAGTTTTTTTAACAAAACTAAAATTGTTTTACAGTTCCTTATCTCATGAGGCCTGTGCACTTGTAATTCTCAGAACCCGAGAGGTAAATTACAGAAAAATGGATATGAGTCAATTGCAAAGTTGTTTTTATCACAGCACATAATGAAACATTTATGTTGCAACATCAAAGTGTTTTCATGTCCCTGTAAGCAAGCACTTTTCTTTTATATGATGGTGAAAGTCCACAAGCCTTGACGTGTGCAATTGAATTACTGACTCTAGGATGGAGGCAGAGAACCCAAAACAAGAGGTTTAATCCCTCCCACTAACCTGTACTACCCAGTTTCATTGCCTACTGGAGTTAAGGTGAAGATAGGTGTTCTAGCTTAAAGGGACACTGAACCCAAATTTTTTCTTTTGTGATTCAGATAGAGCATGACATTTTAAGCAACTTTCTAATTTACTCCTATTATCAAATTTGTCTTCATTCTCGTGGTATCTTTATTTGAAATGCAAGAATGTAAGTTTAGATGCCGGCCCATTTTTGGTGAACAACCTGGGTTGTTCTTGCTGATTAGTGGATAAATTTATCCACCAATTAAAAAGTGCTTTCCAGAGGCCTTCTTTTTTAAATAAAGATAACAAGAGAACAAAGAAAAATTGATAATAGGAGTAAATTAGAAAGTTGCTTAAAATTGCATGCTCTATCTGAATCACAAAATAAAAGTTTTCGGTTCAGTGTCCCTTTAACTTTCTTAAGGGTGCTCAGACCTATATATGAGTCCCATTACCCCTTGGGAGGTATGCTTCAGATTATGGGGTTAAGAAGTACTAGGCTATATGCAGTATCTCCCTATGGGACTTCAGCCATAACCCCCCTCAGGTGTCACAAGGACAAGTCCCTTAGCCCCCTGTGAATTACAGTACTTTTCCATATTCTCTGCTGTTAACTTTCACGGCGCTAGAGTGGTGCTTTGTTCAGGTAAGTGGCAATCAGCACTCACACAGCGCACAGACTTTTTGCAGGTACATATGCATTGTATAGCATAGCCAGTGGAACTTTTTAGACACTATCCCAGTATAGACTTTGTTTTTTTGTCTTTAAAGGGATACTAAACCCCATTTTTTTCTTTCATTATTCAGATAGAGCACTGGTTTTCAAACCTGTCCTCAGGCCTCCCTAACAGGTGACATTTTGTGGAAATCTGAACTGGAACACAGGTTAAATAATCAGCTTATTAGTAAACATGGTTATTGCATGCTCTCATCCAAGGTAATCCTGAAAACCTGGCCTGTTAGGGAGGCTTGAGGATAGGTTTGAAAACCAGTGATAGAGAGAGAGCATGCAATTTTAAGGAACTTTCTAATTTTATGCCTTTTATAAATTTTTCTTCATTCTCTTGCAATCTTTATTTGAAAAAGCAGGAATCTAAGCTTGGGAGCCGGCCCATTTTTTTGTTCAACACCTGGGAGTTGGTTGTTCGGAGATCACCATGGAAGAAACTGATACTCATATTGGTTTCCTCCCTGAGGAAATGTATTCTGAAATAAATATTGATATTAACAAATGCATGTTTTTGTAAGCTCAATATGGTTCCCCCCCATATCTCAATTATGCAGTTCTTGTCAAACATCTGTTATCCAGTCTGATTCTGGGGGCCCTAGTACTCGGAACGCTGTAGTGTGCCCCCCCCCCCCCTTAGTTTATTTATTCGCAGATAGCAGGTCCTAGTCACTCTAATACTTCAGTATACTCCCCTACACAAATCTGACTCAGCAGGTGAAACCCAGTGCTCAAACTACTGTTACTCATGCAACTATACAGCAGACAGATTTACTCCCCTTTTCCCTCTGATTTTGCCTCTCAGTTACAGTTGGCAGTGTCTGAGGTCCTAAGTGCTATGCCACCCCCTGGTAAACGCAAGAGAAAAGTTAAACATGGCTAGTCTGAATTTAGGACCAGCAGATCAGTGGGCATCTCTGCGATTAGACCTTCTGCTGTGGATGAATCCTTGTCCAGTTTGGAAGGGGAACTTTCCTACTGATTCTTCTGCAGAATCTGAAAAGGATTATAAAGTGATTACCTATAGATTTCAAATTGAACATCTTAAGTACTTAAAAGGACAGTCAACACCAGAAATATTGTTGTTTAAAAAGGTAGATAATCCCTTTATTACCCATTCCCCAGTTTTGCATAACCAACACAGTTATAATAATACACTTTTTTTTATCTCTGTGATTACCTTGTATCCAAGCCTCTGCAAACTGCCCCCTTATTTCAGTTTATTTCGACAGACTTGCATTTTAGCCAATCAGTGCTCACTCCTAGGAGCTTCACGTGCATGAGCTCAACATTATCTATAGGAAACACATGATGCTTTCAGATTAGAGGTGGCCTTCAAGGTCTAAGAAATTAGCTTCAGAACCTCCTAGGTTTAGCTTTCAACTAAGCATACCAAGAGAACAAAGCAAAATTGGTGATAAAAGTTGTTTAAAATTACATGCCCTATTTAAATCATGAAAGTTTTTTTTTTTTTTTTTTACTTGACTGTCCCTTTAAGGAGTTTTAGAGAACTTTAGGAGTGAAAGAGTCTAAGCCGGTAGAGGAAAAACCGACTCACAAATTAGACATATTTAAGCCTAAATTAAGGGTTCCTGAGGTTTTTTCTTTTCCTTCACTGATTAAAGATGTATCCAAGGAATAAGAGAAACCTGGAGTTCCCTTCTCAATTATGTTTTTCTGGAAAATGTTCTGATTGGGTTCAGTTATGTCAACTGTTACTAGAGGAAATGGAGCTTTCCTCCATCGGGATAAGAAAGCTAGAAAAAAGAATAGATCAGGAAATTGGTTTCGTTCCTCTAGAGATCAGAAGTTGTCTTATTCTCAAAAGACTGAATAATCCAAGCCTACCTGGAAACCAGGATCCTCCTGGGCTAAGGCAAAGCAGAACAAAAAACTCCAATGCTAAATCCACATGAAGGTGCAACCCCCGAGCCAGACTCTGTTCTGTTAGGGGGCAAACTGAGTTTTTCAGGAGGCCTGGTCTCACTCAGTGCAGAACAATTGGGTCTTAAACATTATATGCCAGGGTTACAGGATTGGTTTCTGATCCAAGCCTCCTTGAAGACTATTCCTTGTTTCTCGCGTCCTCAAGAATCATTTGAAGGTGGCTGGCTTCATAGCACTTCTTTGAAAAAGATGTAATATCAGGTAGAAATTGGACTCTACAATGCTACAAATGTTGAAAGAAAGGTAAACACCTAAGTGCTTGATTATTATTTTTTGCGTAGTTGGCTGCCTTCATTCATTGTTTTCAGGATCTGGAGAAGATGGGAGTCATTCTGCAGTTTCCTTTTTCAGAACAGGAATAAGGTTTTTACTCCAACCTCTTTATTGTTCCCAAGAAGGAAGGAACTTTCAGACCCATATTGAATTTGAATACTTTAAAGGGATACTAAACCAAACTTTCTCATTTACTCCTATTATACATTTTTCTTCGACCTCTTGCTATGTTTATTTGAAAAATAAGGCATCTAAGCTAAGTAATCAGCCAATTTGTGGTTCAGAACCCAGGACAGCATTTATCCACCAATCAACAGAGACAACCTAGTTTATGAACCAAAAATGGTCTGGCTTCTAAACTTTTACATACTTGCTTTTCAAATAAAGATAGCAAGAGAAATAAGAAAAACTGATAATAGGAGTAAATTAGAAAGTTGCTTAAAATTGCATGCTCTTTCTGAATCATGAAAGATAAAATTTGGGTTCAGTGTCCCTTTAAACAAGTTTCTACAGGTACCCACTTTTAAAATAGACAATTTACACAATATCTCCCCTGATCCAACAATAGACTTAAATGATGCATATCTTTGTCTCCCCATTCACAGGGATCATTATCAGTTCCTACGATTTGCTTTTCACAACAAGCAGCATCCGTTTTTGTTGTTGTTTTTTTTTTTGCCCTTCCATTTGATCTTTTCACAGTTACCTGCGTTTTCACAAAGGTGTTGTGAGCATTGTTAACTGTATATCAGTTGTTCCCTCCCTGTCTCAAGCGGTATCTCGCACTCTGTCTTCTATCCATTCTACAGGATCACGGTTGGAGGATAAATGTTCCAAAGAGTTAAACTCCAGCTACTAAGGTGTTTTTTCTGGGAATCTCCATTAACTCAGTGGCCATGTGCCTTTCTTTAATAGACACTTGCAGAGAAAAAACTTCAGAAAGCATGTTCTCTTTTCCAATGTTCAGCTTCTCCAACTGTGGCTCAGTGCATGGAGGTAGTGGGCCTAATAGTAGTGGCATCGGACGCAGTTCTATTTGCTTGTTTTCAATTACATCCTCTTCCACAATCTATGCTGAGGCAGTGGACAAGGAATTATTTGCGGTTGGATGAACAAACTGTTTTAGATTGGTCAGTGAAGCAATATTTGTCCTGGTGGATAGGCAATCCTCCTTTGAGCCTTGGGGCACATTTTCAGATGCCCGTCTTGTCATATGGGGTGCTCTCTGGGAGAATTGAAGAGCACAAGGGGTTTGGTCCCTCAGGAGGTGAGGTTACCTGTAAACCTCTTGGAGCTCCGGGCGATTCTTCAAACTCTTCATTCATGGCCTTTCCTGAAAAAGGAAGTTTATCCATTTTCAGTCAGATAATTTCACGGCTTTGGCATATATAAACCATCAGGGAGAGGACTCCCAGCCAGTTGACTATGCAGGAGGTGTCTCTGATTTTAATTTGGGCATACCTTAGTCAATTTATTCTGTCAGCTCTTCACTTTCCAGGAGTCAAGAACTGGGAGGCGGAGTATCTCAGTCTGTTCACCCAGAAGAGTGGTCTCTCCATCAGAAGATTTTCATTCAACTAGTCGCCATGAGGCATCTCCCAGAAATAGACCTTTATGACCTCCAATGTGACCCACAAACTGCCAACATACTGTGTCAGATCTAGGGATCCAAAGGCTCCTTGGCGAGTCTGTGAAAATTTAATGTAGCTTACCTGTTCCCTCCATTTGTTCTTCCAAGAATAATTGCTCAAATCAAACGGGTATCTGCTTCAGTCATTCTAATAGTCCCAGCTTGGGCCAACAGAACCTGGTATGCAGACTTAATTCAAATTTCCAGTTCTCCTCGCTGGCTTCTTCCTTAGTGTCAAAACCTCTTATCCCAAGGTCTGCTTTTTTTTTAGCCAGATCTCAAATCTCTGAGTTTGACAGTGTGGAGGTTGAATGCCAGATTCTGAAACAGGTTTTTCTGACATGGTCATTGAAAGTCTCTTTATAGACCAAAAAGCCAGTAACTAGAAAGATCTAGCACAATATATGGAAGGTTTGCTTTTTGGTGTTCTTTCAGAGGTTTTCATTTGCATTCCTTCTTGATTCCTAGGATTCTCCCATTCCTTTTGGATGGATTAGACAAGGGTTCATCTGCTAGTTACTTGAAGGGTCAGATTTCTTTTCTCCTAGTTCTTTTTCAAAAGAAGATAGTCAAACCACCTGGTGTTCAAACCTTTGTTTGGGCATTAGTGAGAATTAGACCGGTTGTAAGACCTATTTCTCCAACATTGGTGTGTCCGGTCCACGGTGTCATCCATTACTTGTGGGATATTCTCCTCCCCCACAGGAAAAGGCAAGGAGAGCACACAGCAAGAGCTGTCCATATAGTCCCTCCCAGGCTCCGCCCCCCCAGTCATTCTCCTTGCCGCTCTGAACAAGTAGCATCTCCTCGGGGATGGTGAGGAGTTTGTGGTGTTTAGTTGTAGTTTTTTATTCTTCTATCAAGAGTTTGTTATTTTAAAATAGTGCTGGTATGTACTATTTACTCTGAAACAGAAAGAGATGAAGATTTCTGTTTGTGAGAGGATTATGATTTTAGCAGCAGTTACTAAAATCGTTTGCTGTTTCCACATAGGACTGTTGAAATGAGATAACTTCAGTTGGGGGAAACAGTTAGCAGGCTCTTCTGCTTAAGGTATGACTAGCCATTTTCTAACAAGACTGTGTAATTCTGGAAGGCTGTCATTTCCCCTCATGGGGATCGGTAAGCCATTTTCTTAGTCTCAAACAGAATAAAGGGCTTATTATGGGCTATAAACTGGTAGACACTTTTAGGGGCTAAATCGATTGCTTTATTTAAGTATTATATGCAGTTTGAAGTTGTATTTCACACTTTTATAACATTGGGGAACGTTTTTAGCACCAGGCACTTGTTAAGACACCTTCCCAGTCAGGAAGGGCCTTTCTCTGTAGTAGGCAGAGCCTCATTTTCGCGCCATTACTGTGCAGTTAATTTTGAGTTCAGTACATGCAGCTGCATGTGTGAGGGTCTGGAATCCACTAAAAACGTTCCTAGAAGGCTTCATTTGGTATCATATAACCCCCTGGGATTGGTGAAGTTGCAGCAAAGGCTGTGGCTGGGACTGTAAGGGGGTTAAAATTAAAAACGGCTCCGGTTTCCACATTTTAAGGGTTAACATCTTGAAAATTGGGGTGCAATACTTTGAATGTATTAAGACACTGTGGTGAAAATTTGGTAAAGATTGGACAATTCCTTCATAGTTTTTCACATATTCAGTAATAAAGTGTGCCCTGTTTAACATTTAAAGAGACAGTAACGGTTTTGTTTTAAAACGGTTTTTGTGCTTTATTAACCAGTTTAAGCCTGTTTAACATGTCTGTACCTTCAGATAGATTGTGTTCTGTATGTATGGTAGCCAATGTGGTTCCCCCTTCAAATATAGTGTGATAATTGTGCCATTGCGTCCAAACAAAGTAAGGACAGAACTGTCACAAATTGTAAAGTTGCCCAGGATGATTCCTCAGATGAAGGAAGTAGACCTAGTTCTACATCATCTCCTTCTGTGTCTATACCAGTTATGCCCGCTCAGGCGACCCCTAGTACTTCTAGCGCGCCAATGCTTGTTACTATGCAGTAATTGACGGCAGTAATGGATAACTCCATAGCTAATATTTTATCCAAAATGCCAGCATTTCAGAGAAAGTGTGATTGCTCTGTTTTAAACACTGAAGAGCAGGAGGGCGCTGATGATAATTTTTCTGTCATACCCTCACACCAATCTGAAGTGGCAGTGAGGGAGGGTTTGTCAGATGGGGAAATTTCTGATACAGGAAGAATTTCTCAGCAGGCAGAACCTGATGTTGTGACATTTAAATTTAAATTAGAGCATCTCCGCGCATTACTTAAAGAGGTGCTATCTACTCTGGATGATTGTGACAATCTGGTCAACCCAGAAAAATTGTGCAAGATGGACAGTTCCTTGAGGTCCCGGTGCACCCTGATGCTTTTCCGATACCTAAACGGGTGGCGGACATAGTGAATAAGGAGTGGGAGAAGCCAGGCATACCTTTTGTCCCTCCTCCTATATTTAAGAAATTGTTCCCTATGGTCGACCCCAGGAAGGACACATGGCAAACAGTCCCTAAGGTCGAGGGGGAGTTTTCTACTCTAGCCAAGCGCACGACCATTCCTATTGAGGACAATTGTGCTTTCAAAGATCCTATGGATAAAAAAATTGGAGGGTTTGCTTAAAAAATTTTTTGTACAGCAAGGTTACTTCCTTCAACCTATTTCGTGCATTATTCCTGTCACTACAGCGGCGTGGTTCTGGTTCGAGGAACTGGAAAAGTCGCTCAGTAGGGAGACTCCGTATGAGGAAGTCATGGACAGAATTTACGCACTTAAGTTAGCTAATTCCTTTATTTTAGACGCCGCTTTGCAGTTAGCGAGGTTAGCGGCAAAAAATTCAGGGTTTACAATTGTGGCGCGCAGAGCGCTCTGGCTAAAGTCTTGATCGGCGGATGTATCTTCCAAGACAAAATTGCTTAATACCCCTTTCAAAGGTAAGACCCCTTTTGGGCCAGAATTGAAAGAGATTATTTCAGTCATCACTGGGGGAAAGGGCCATGCCCTCCCACAAGATAAACCTTTCAAGGCTAAGAAAAAGTCCAATTTTCGTTCCTTTCGCAATTTCAGGAACGGACCGGCTTCCAACTCGGCAGCCTCTAGACAAGAGGGTAACGCTTCCCAGACTAAACCAGCTTGGAAATCAATGCAAGGCTGGAACAAGGGTAAACAGGCCAAGAAACCTGCTGCTGCTACCAAGACAGCATGAAGAGGTAGCCCCCGATCCGGAACCGGATCTAGTAGGGGGCAGACTCTCTCTCTCTTTGCTCAGGCTTGGGCAAGAGATGTTCAGGATCCCTGGGCACTAGAAATAGTCTCTCAGGGTTATCTTCTAGAATTCAAGGAACTACCCCCAAGGGGAAGGTTCCACATGTCTCACTTATCTTCAAACCAAGTAAAGAGACAGGCATTCTTACATTGTGTAGAAGACCTGTTAAAGATGGGAGTGATACTCCCAGTTCCAACTGTGGAACAAGGTTAGGGGTTTTTACTCAAATCTGTTTGTAGTTCCCAAAAAAAGAGGGAACTTTCAGACCAATTCTGGATTTAAAAATTCTAAACAAATTTCTCAGAGTGCCATCGTTCAAAATGGAAACTATTCGAACGATTTTACCTACAATCCAGGAGGGTCAATTTATGACTACCGTGGATCTAAAGGATGCGTATCTGCATATTCCTATCCACAAAGATCATCATCAGTTCCTAAGGTTCGCCTTTCTGGACAAACATTACCTATTGTGGCTCTCCCATTCGGACTAGCCACTGCTCCAAGAATTTTCACAAAGGTGCTCGGGTCCCTTCTAGCGGTTCTAAGACCCTGGGGCATTGCAGTGGCACCTTACTTGGACGACATCCTAATTCAAGCATTGTCTCTTTCAAAGACAAAGGCTCACACAGACATTGTTCTAGCCTTTCTCAGATCTCACGGGTGGTAGGTGAACATAGAAAAAAGTTCCCCGTCTCCGTCAACAAGAGTCCCTTTCTTGGGAACAATAATAGATTCTTTAGAAATTAAGATTTTCCTGACAGATGTTAGAGAGTCAAAGCTTCTAAACGCTTGTCAAGTTCTTCACTCTGTTCTACGGCCTTCCATAGCTCAGTGCATGGAAGTAGTAGGGTTGATGGTTGCAGCAATGGACATAGTTCCTTTTGCGCGAATTCATCTAAGACCATTACAACTGTGCATGCTCAAACAGTGGAATGGGGACTATACAGACTTGTCTCCAGTGATTCAAGTAGATCAGAAGACCAGAGACTCACTCCGTTGGTGGTTGACTCAGGATCACCTGTCCCAGGGAATGAGCTTCCGCAGACCAGAGTGGGTCATTGTCACGACCGACGCCAGTCTATTAGGCTGGGGCGCGGTCTGGGATTCCCTGAAAGCTCAGGGTCTATGGTCTCGGGAAGAGTCTCTTCTCCCGATAAACATCCTGGAACTGAGAGCGATATTCAATGCTCTCCGGGCTTGGCCTCAACTAGCAAAGGCCAGATTCATAAGATTCCAATCAGACAACATGACTGTTGCTTACTTTAACCATCAGGGGGGAACAAGGAGTTCCCTGGCGATGAGAGAGGTGACCAAGATCATCAAATGGGCAGGGATCACTCCTACCACCTGTCTGCGATCCACATCCCAGGAGTGGAAAACTGGGAGGCGGATTATCTGAGTCGTCAGACCTTTCATCCAGGGGAGTGGGAACTCCACCCGGAGGTGTTTGCCCAGTTGACCCAATTATGGGGCATTCCAGACATGGATCTGATGGCGTCTCGTCAGAACTTCAAGGTTCCTTGCTACGGGTCCAGATCCAGGGATCCCAAGGCGACTCTAGTGGATGCATTAGTGGCGCCTTGGACTTTCAACCTAGCTTATGCGTTTCCACCGTTCCTTCTCATTCCCAGGCTGGTAGCCAGGATCAAATAGGAGAAGGCCTTGGTGATTTTGATAGCTCCTGCGTGGCCACGCAGGAGTTGGTATGCAGACCTGGTGAATATGTCATCGGCTCCACCATGGAAGCTACCTTTGAGACAGGATCTTCTAGTACAAGGTCCATTCGAACATCCAAATCTAGTTTCTCTCCAGCTGACTGCTTGGAAATTGAACGCTTGATTTTGTCTAAGCGTGGGTTTTCGGATTCTGTGATAGATACTCTGGTACAAGCCAGAAAACCTGTGACTAGAAAGATTACCATAAAATATGGAAAAGATATATCTGTTGGTGTGAATCCAAGGGATTCTCATGGAGTAAGATTAAAATTCCTAGGATCCTTTCCTTTCTCCAAGAAGGTTTGGATAAGGGATTATCAGCGAGTTCTCTAAAAGGACAGATTTCTGCTTTATCTGTCTTGTTACACAAACGACTGGCAGCTGTGCCAGATGTTCAAGCTTTTGTTCAGGCTTTGGTCAGGATCAAGCCTGTTTACAGACCCTTGACTCCTCCCTGGAGTCTAAATTTGGTTCTTTCAGTTCTTCAAGGGGTTCCGTTTGAACCCTTACATTCCATAGATATCAAGTTGTTATCTTGGAAAGTTCTGTTTTTGGTTGCTATTCTTCTGCTAGAAGAGTTTCTGAATTATCTGCTCTGCAGTGTAATCCGCCCTATCTGGTGTTCCATTCAGATAAGGTTGTTTTGCGTACTAAACCTGGTTTCCTTCCAAAGGTTGTTTCCAACAAGAATATTAACCAGGAAATAGTTGTGCCTTCTTTGTCAGAATCCAGTTTCAAAGAAGGAACGCTTGTTACACAATTTAGATGTAGTCCGTGCTTTAAAGTATAATTTAGAAGCAACAAAGGATTTCAGACAAACGTCTTCTCTGTTTGTAGTTTATTCTAGCAAGAGGAGAGGTTAAAAAAGCTACTGCTACCTCTCTTTCCTTTTGGCTGAAAAGCATCATACGATTGGCTTACGAGACTGCTGGACGGCAGCCTCCTGAACGAATCACAGCTCACTCTACTAGGGCTGTGGCTTCCACATGGACCTTCAAGAACGAGGCTTCTGTTGATCAGATATGTAAGGCAGCGACCTGGTCTTCTCTGCACACTTTGTCCAAATTCTACAAATTTGATACTTTTGCTTCTTCGGAGGCTATTTTTGGGAGAAATGTTTTGCAAGCCGTGGTGCCTTCTGTTTAGGTAACCTGATTTGCTCCCTCCCTTCATCCGTGTCCTAAAGCTTTGGTATTGGTTCCCACAAGTAATGGATGACACCGTGGACCGGACACACCTATGTTGGAGAAAACAGAATTTATGCTTACCTGATAAATTACTTTCTCCAACGGTGTGTCCGGTCCACGGCCCGCCCTGGTTTTTTAATCAGGTTTGAAGAATTTCTTTCTCTATACACTACAGTCACCACGGCACACTATAGTTTCTCCTTTTTTTCTCCTAACCGTCGGTCGAATGACTGGGGGGGCGGAGCCTGGGAGGGACTATATGGACAGCTCTTGCTGTGTGCTCTCCTTGCCTTTTCCTGTGGGGGAGGAGAATATCCCACAAGTAATGGATGACACCGTGGACCGGAAACACCGTTGGAGAAAGTAATTTATCAGGTAAGCATAAATTCTGTTTTCTCCTCCATGTAATTTAAATCTAGTACATTCGGTTTTACAGGATCCTCCCTTTGTACATATGCATTGCATAGATAAAGTTCTTGTCCTGGAAAGTCCTTTTCTTTCATGTATTTAGCAAGAGTCCATGAGCTAGTGACGTATGGGATATACATTCCTACCAGGAGGGGCAAAGTTTCCCAAACCTCAAAATGCCTATAAATACACCCCTCACCACACCCACAATTCAGTTTTACAAACTTTGCCTCCTGTGGAGGTGGTGAAGTAAGTTTGTGCTAGATTCTACGTTGATATGCGCTTCGCAGCAGGCTGGAGCCCGGTTTTCCTCTCAGAGTGCAGTGAATGTCAGAGGGATGTGAAGAGAGTATTGCCTATTTGAATTCAATGGTCTCCTTCTACGGGATCTATTTCATAGGTTCTTTGTTATCGGTCGTAGAGATTCATCTCTTACCTCCCTTTTCAGATCGACGATATACTCTTATATACCATTACCTCTACTGATTCTCGTTTCAGTACTGGTTTGGCTATCTACTATATGTAGATGAGTGTCCTGGGGTAAGTAAGTCTTATTTTTTGTGACACTCTAAGCTATGGTTGGGCACTTTATATATAAAGTTCTAAATATATGTCTTTAAACTTATATTTGCCTTGATTCAGGATGATCAATATTCCTTATTTCAGACAAGTCAGTTTCATTATTTGGGTTAATGCATATGAATAATCAATTTTTTTTCTTACCTTAAAAATTGTTTTCAAATTGACTTTTTTTTTTTTTCCCCTGTGGGCTGTTAGGCTCGCGGGGGCTGAAAATGCTTAAATTTATTGCGTCATTCTTGGCGTGGACTTTTTTGGCGCAAAATTTTTTTATTTTTTTTCCCAACGTCATACTTGACGCCGGAAGTTGTTCGTGATTGCGTCAAAAATATCGGCGTTACCGGATGTGGCGTCATTCTTGGCGCCAAAAAATTTAAGGCGCCAATAATGTGGGCGTCTTTTTTGGCGCTAAAAAATGTGGGCGTCATTCTTGTCTCCAACTTTTTTTCACATTATTTCAGTCTCATTTTTCATTGCTTCTGTTTGCTAGAAGCTTGTTCATTGGCATTCTTTCCCATTCCTGAAACTGTAATTTAAGGAATTTGATAATTTTGCTTTATATGTTGTTTTTTTCTATTACATATTGCAAGATGTCTCAGATTGACCCTGGATCAGAATCTACTTCTGGAAAGACGCTGCCTGATGCTGGTACTACCAAAGTTAAGTGCATTTGTTGTAAACTTGTGGTAACTGTTCCTCCGGCTGTAGTTTGTGATGAATGTCATGATAAGCTTGCTAATGCAGATAGTATTTCCATTAGTAATATACCATTACCTGTTGCTGTTCCCTCAACATCTAATACTCAGGATGTTCCTGTTAATATAAGAGAATTTGTTTCTAAATCTATTAGGAAGGCTATGTCTGTTATTCCTCCTTCCAGTAAACGTAAAAGGTCTTTTAAAACTTCTCATTTTTCAGATGAAATTTTAAATGACCGTCATCATTCTGATTTGTCTGTTTCTGATGAGGATTTTTCTGGTTCAGAGGATTCTGTCTCAGATATTGACACTGATAAATCTTCATATTTATTTAAGATGGAATTTATTCGCTCTGTACTTAAAGAAGTTTTAATCGCTTTAGAGATGGAGGAATCTAGTCCTCTTGATACTAAATCTACTAAGCGTTTAAATTCGTTTTTTAAACCTCCTATGGTTATTCCAGAAGTTTTTCCTGTCCCTGATACTATTTCTGAAGTAATTTCTAGGGAATGGAATAATATGGGTACTTCATTTAATCCTTCTCAAAGGTTTAAGAAATTGTATCCTGTGCCATCTGACAGATTAGAGTTTTGGGACAAAATCCCTAAAGTTGATGGGGCTATCTCTACTCTTGCTAAACGTACTACTATTCCTACGGCAGATAGTACTTCCTTTAAGGATCCTTTAGATAGGAAGATTGAATCCTTTCTAAGGAAAGCTTATTTATGTTCAGGTAATCTTCTTAGGCCTGCTATTTGTTTGGCTGGTGTTGCTGCCGCTTCCAGTTTTTGGTTGGAGGCTTTAGCACAACAAGTATCAGACCATAATACTCATAGCATTGTTAAACTCCTTCAACATGCTAATAACTTTATTTGTGATGCCATCTTTGATATCATTAGAGTTGATGTCAGGTATATGTCTTTAGCTATTTTAGCTAGAAGAGCTTTATGGCTTAAAACTTGGAATGCAGATATGTCTTCTAAGTCAACTTTGCTTTCTCTTTCTTTCCAAGGTAATAAATTATTTGGTTCCCAGTTGGATTCTATTATTTCAACTGTTACTGGGGGGGAAAGGTACTTTTTTGCCTCAGGACAAAAAATCTAAAGGTAAATACAGGGCTGCTAATCGTTTTCGTTCCTTTCGTCAGAAAGCCTGACCCTTCCCCTAAAGGAACGGTTTCTGTCTGGAAACCTTCTCCAATCTGGAATAAAACCAAGCCTTTTAGAAAGTTAAAACCAGCTCCCAAGTCCACATGAAGGTGCGGCCCTCATTCCAGCACAGCTGGTAAGGGGCAGGTTATGATTTTTCAAAGACATTTGGATCAATTCGATTCACAGTCTTTGGATTCAGAACATTGTTTCACAAGGGTACATAATAGGTTTCAAGGTAAGGCCGCCTGCGAAGAGATTTTTTCTCTCTCGCATTCCAATAAACCCAGTGAAGGCTCAGGCATTTCTGAAATGTGTTTCAGATCTAGAGTTGGCTGGAGTAATTGTGCCAGTTCCAGTTCTGGAACGGGGTCTGGGGTTTTACTCAAATCTATTCATTGTACCAAAGAAGGAGAATTCCTTCAGACCAGTTCTGGATCTAAAGATATTGAATCGTTATGTAAGAATACCAACATTCAAAATGGTAACTATAAGGACTATTCTGCCTTTTGTTCAGCAAGGGCATTATATGTCCACAATAGATTTACAGGATGCATATCTTCATATTCCGATTCATCCAGATCACTTTCAGTTTCTGAGATTCTCTTTTCTAGACAAGCATTACCAGTTTGTGGCCCTTCCGTTTGGCCTAGCAACAGCTCCAAGGATCTTTTCAAAGGTTCTCGGTGCCCTTCTCTCTGTAATCAGAGAACAGGGTATTGCGGTATTTCCTTATTTGGACGATATCTTGGTACTTGCTCAGTCTTTACATTCTGCAGAATCTCACACAAATCAACTTGTGTTGTTTCTTCAAAGACATGGTTGGAGGATCAATTTACCAAAGAGTTCATTGATTCCTCAGACAAAGGTAACCTTTTTGGGTTTTCAAATAGATTCAGTGTCCATGACCTTGTCTCTAACAGAAAAGAGACGTCTGAAATTGGTTTCAGCTTGTCGAAACCTTCAGTCTCAATCATTCCCTTCGGTAGCTTTGTGCATGGAAATTCTAGGTCTCATGACTGCTGCATCGGACGCGATCCCCTTTGCTCGTTTTCACATGCGACCTCTTCAGCTTTGTATGCTGAACCAGTGGTGCAGGGATTATACAAAGATATCACAATTAATATCCTTAAATCCCAATGTACGACACTCTCTGACGTGGTGGATAGATCACCATCGTTTACTCCAATTGGCTTCTTTTGTTCGGCCAACCTGGACTGTGATCTCAACAGATGCGAGTCTGTCAGATTGGGGAGCTGTATGGGGATCTCTGACAGCGCAGGGGGTTTGGGAATCTCAGGAGGCGAGATTACCAATCAACATTTTGGAACTCCGTGCGATTTTCAGAGCTCTTCAGTTTTGGCCTCTTCTGAAGAGAGAATAGTTTATTTGTTTTCAGACAGACAATGTCACAACCGTGGCATATGTCAATCATCAAGGTGGGACTCACAGTCCTCAGGCTATGAAATAAGTATCTCGGATACTTGTTTGGGCGGAATCCAGCTCCTGTCTAATCTCTGCGGTTCACATCCCAGGTGTAGACAATTGGGAAGCGGATTATCTCAGTCGCCAGACGTTACATCCGGGCGAATGGTCCCTTCACCCAGAGGTTTTTCTTCAGATTGTTCAAATCTGGGGACTTCCAGAAATAGATCTGATGGCCTCTCATCTAAACAAGAAACTTCCCAGGTATCTGTCCAGATCCAGGGACCCTCAGGCGGAGTCAGTGGACGCGTTGTCGCTTCCTTGGAATTATCATCCTGCCTATATCTTTCCTCCTCTAGTTCTTCTTCCAAAGGTGATTTCCAAAATTCTAATGGAACGTTCGTTTGTGCTGCTGGTGGCTCCAGCATGGCCTCACAGGTTTTGGTATGCGGATCTCATTCGGATGGCCAGTTGCCAACCTTGGACTCTTCCGTTAAGACCAGACCTTTCTCAAGGCCCTTTTTTCCATCAGGATCTCAAATCATTAAATTTGAAGGTATGGAAATTGAACACTTGATTCTTAGTCATAGAGGTTTCTCTGACTCAGTAATTAATACTATGTTACAGGCTCGTAAATCTGTGTCTAGGAAGATTTATTATCGAGTCTGGAAGACTTACATTTCTTGGTGTTCTTCTCATAAATTATGCTGGCATTCTTTCAGAATTCCGAGAATTTTACAGTTTCTTCAGGATGGTTTGGATAAAGGTTTGTCTGCAAGTTCATTGAAAGGACAAATCTCTGCTCTTTCTGTTCTTTTTCACAGAAAGATTGCTAATCTTCCTGATATTCATTGTTTTGTACAGGCTTTGGTTCGTATCAAACCTGTCATTAAGTCAATCTCTCCTCCTTGGAGTCTTAATTTGATTCTGAGGGCTTTACAAGCTCCTCAGTTTGAACCTATGCATTCTCTGGACATTAAATTACTTTCTTGGAAAGTTCTGTTCCTTTTGGCCTTCTCTTCTGCTAGAAGAGTTTCTGAGTTATCTGCTCTTTCTTGTTAATCTCCTTTTCTGATTTTTCATCAGGATAAGGCAGTGTTGCGGACTTCATTTAAATTTTTACCTAAGGTTGTGAATTCTAACAACATTAGTAGAGAAATTGTGGTTCCTTCATTGTGTCCTAATCCTAAGAATTCAAAGGAGAGATCTTTACATTCTTTAGATGTAGTAAGAGCTTTGAAATATTATGTTGAAGCTACTAAAGATTTTAGAAAGACTTTTAGTCTATTTGTTATCTTTTCTGGGTCCAGAAAAGGTCAGAAGGCCTCCGCCATTTCTTTCATGTAATTAGCAAGAGTCCATGAGCTAGTGACGTATGGGATATACATTCCTACCAGGAGGGGCAAAGTTTCCCAAACCTCAAAATGCCTATAAATACACCCCTCACCACACCCACAATTCAGTTTTACAAACTTTGCCTCCGATGGAGGTGGTGAAGTAAGTTTGTGCTAGATTCTACGTTGATATGCGCTCCGCAGCAAGTTGGAGCCCGGTTTTCCTCTCAGCGTGCAGTGAATGTCAGAGGGATGTGAGGAGAGTATTGCCTATTTGAATGCAGTGATCTCCTTCTAAGGGGTCTATTTCATAGGTTCTCTGTTATCGGTCGTAGAGATTCATCTCTTACCTCCCTTTTCAGATCGACGATATACTCTTATATATACCATTACCTCTACTGATTCTCGTTTCAGTACTGGTTTGGCTATCTACTATATGTAGATGAGTGTCCTGGGGTAAGTAAGTCTTATTTTCTGTGACACTCCTAGCTATGGTTGGGCACTTTGTTTATAAAGTTCTAAATATATGTATTCAAACATTTATTTGCCTTGACTCAGAATGTTCAACTTTCCTTATTTTCAGACAGTCAGTTTCATATTTGGGATAATGCATTTTAATTTAACATTTTTTTCTTACCTTAAAATTTGACTTTTTCCCTGTGGGCTGTTAGGCTCGCGGGGGCTGAAAATGCTTCATTTTATTGCGTCATTCTTGGCGCGGACTTTTTTGGCGCAAAAATTCTATTTCTCCAACATAGGTGTGTCCGGTCCACGGCGTCATCCTTACTTGTGGGATATTCTCCTCCCCAACAGGAAATGGCAAAGAGCCCAGCAAAGCTGGTCACATGATCCCTCCTAGGCTCCGCCTACCCCAGTCATTCTCTTTGCCGTTGTACAGGCAACATCTCCACGGAGATGGCTTAGAGTTTTTTAGTGTTTAACTGTAGTTTTTATTATTCAATCAAGAGTTTGTTATTTTAAAATAGTGCTGGTATGTACTATTTACTCAGAAACAGAAAAGAGATGAAGATTTCTGTTTGTATGAGGAAAATGATTTTAGCACCGTAACTAAAATCCATGGCTGTTCCACACAGGACTGTTGAGAGCAATTAACTTCAGTTGGGGGAACAGTGTGCAGTCTCTTACTGCTTGAGGTATGACACATTCTAACAAGACGATGTAATGCTGGAAGCTGTCATTTTCCCTATGGGATCCGGTAAGCCATGTTTATTAAGATAGTAAATAAGGGCTTCACAAGGGCTTATTAAGACTGTAGACTCTTTTTGGGCTAAATCGATTCATTATTAACACATATTTAGCCTTGAGGAATCATTTATTCTGGGTATTTTGATATGATTATATCGGCAGGCACTGTTTTTGACACCTTATTCTTTAGGGGCTTTCCCTAATCATAGTCAGAGCCTCATTTTCGCGCCGGTATGGCGCACTTGTTTTTGAGGACAGCATGGCATGCAGCTGCATGTGTGTGGAGCTCTGATACACAGAAAAGTCTTTCTGAAGGCATCATTTGGTATCGTATTCCCCTTTGGGCTTGGTTGGGTCTCAGCAAAGCAGATTCCAGGGACTGTAAAGGGGTTAAATATAAAAACGGCTCCGGTTCCGTTATTTTAAGGGTTAAAGCTTCCAAATTTGGTGTGCAATACTTTTAAGGCTTTAAGACACTGTGGTGAAATTTTGGTGAATTTTGAACAATTCCTTCATACTTTTTCGCAATTGCAGTAATAAAGTGTGTTTAGTTTAAAATTTAAAGTGACAGTAACGGTTTTATTTTAAAACGTTTTTTGTGCTTTGTTATCAAGTTTATGCCTGTTTACAATGTCTGAACTACCAGATAGATTGTGTTCTGACTGTGGGGAAACCAAGGTTCCTTCTCATTTAAATAAAAAATTTTAGTAAAAATGATGCCCAAGATGATTCCTCAAGTGAGGGGAGTAAGCATGGTACTGCATCATCCCCTCCTTCGTCTACACCAGTCTTGCCCATACAGGAGGCCCCTAGTACATCTAGTGCGCCAATACTCCTTACTATGCAACATTTAACGGCTGTAATGGATAATTCTATCAAAAACATTTTAGCCAATATGCCCACTTATCAGTGAAAGCGCGACTGCTCTGTTTTAGAAAATTCTGTAGAGCATGAGAACGCTGATGATATGGTTTCTGAAGGGCCCCTACACCAGTCTGAGGGGGCCAGGGAGGTTTTGTCTGAGGGAGAAATTTCAGATTCCGGAAACATTTCTCAATAAGCTGAACCTGATGTGATTACTTTTAAATTTAAGTTGGAACATCTCCGCGCTCTGCTTAAGGAGGGGTTATCCAATTTGGATGATTGTGATTATCTGGTCATTCCAGAACCACTATGTAAAATGGAAAAGTTCTTAGAGGCCCCGGGGCCCCCCGAAGCTTTTCCTATATCCAAGCGGGTGGCGTACATTGTTAGTGAAGAATGGGACAGGCCCGGTATACCTTTAGTACCTCCCCCCATATTTATAAAATTGTTTTCCTATAGTCGACCCCAGAAAGGACTGATGGCAGACAGTCCCCAAGGTCGAGGGGGCGGTTTCTACTCTACACAAGCGCGCCACTATACCCATAGAAGATAGTTGTGCTTTCCAAGATCCTATGGATAAAAAATTAGAAGGTCTGCTAAAGATGTTTGTTCAGCAAGGTTCCCTTCTACAACCAATTGCATGCATTGTCCCTGTCACTGCAGCCGCGTGTTTCTAGTTTGATGAGCTAGGAAAGGCGATTATTAGTAATTCTTCTTCTTATGAGGAGATTATGGACAGAATTCGTGCTCTTAAATTGGCTAATTCTTTCACCCTAGACGCCACCTGGCAATAGGCTAGGTTAGCGGCGATAAAATTCTGGGTTTGCTATTGTGGCGCAGAGCGCTTTGGTTAAAATCTTGGGCAGCGGATGCGTCTTCCAAGAACAAATTGCTTGACATTCCTTTCAAGGGGAAAACACTCTTTGGCCCTGACTTGAAAGAGATTATCTCTGATATCACTGGGGGCAAGGGCCACGCCCTTCCTCAGGATAGGTCTTTTCAAGACCAAAAATAAACCTAAGTTTCGTCCCTTTCGCAGAAACGGATCAGCCCCAAGGGCTATGTCCTTTAAGCAGGAAGGTAATACTTCTCAAGCCAATCCAGCCTGGAGACCTATGCAAGGCTGGAACAAAAGAGAGCAGGCCAGGAAACCTGCCACTGCTACCAAGACAGCATGAAATGCGGGCCCCCGATCCGGGACCGGATCTGGTGGGGGGCAGACTCTCTCTCTTCGCTCAGGCTGGGGCAAGAGATGTTCTGGATCCTTGGGCGCTAGAAATAGTCTCCCAAGGTTATTCTCTGGAGTTCAAGGGGCTTCCTCCAAGGGGGAGGTTCCACAGGTCTCAGTTGTCTTCAGATCACATAAGAAGACAGGCATTCTTACATTGGGTAGAAGACCTGCTAAAAATGGGAGTGATTCATCCTGTTCCATTAGGAGAACAAGGGATGGGGTCCTACTCCAATCTGTTCATAGTTCCCAAAAAAGAGGGAACGTTCAGACCAATCTTAGATCTCAAGATCTTGAACAAGTTTCTCAAGGTTCCATCGTTCAAGATGGAAACCATTCGAACACTCCTTCCTTTCATCCAGGAAGGTCAATTCATGACCAAGGTGGATTTCAAGGATGCGTATCTACATATTCCTATCCACAAGGAACATCATCGGTTCCTAAGGTTTGAATTCCTGGACAAGCATTTCCAGTTCGTGGCGTTTTCTTTCGGATTAGCCACTGCTCCTAGGATTTTCTCATAGGTACTAGGGTCCCTTCTGGCGGTGCTAAGACCAAGGGGCATTGCTGTAGTACCTTACTTGGACGACATTCTGATTCGAGCGTCGTCCCTTCCTCAAGTAAAGGCTCACACGGACATTGTCCTGGCCTTTCTCAGATCTCACGGATGGAAAGTGAACGTGGAAAAGAGTTCTCTATCTCCGTCAACGAGGGTTCCCTTCTTGGGAACTATAATAGACTCCTTAGAAATGAGGATTTTTCTGACAGAAGCCAGAAAAACAAAACTTCTAGACTCTTGTCGGATACTTCATTCCGTTCCTCTTCCTTCCATAGCGCAGTGCATGGAAGTGATAGGTTTGATGGTTGCGGCAATGGACATAGTTCCTTTTGTGCGCATTCATCTAAGACCATTACAACTGTTCATGCTCAGTCAGTGGAATGGGGACTATTCAGACTTGTCTCCGAAGATACAAGTAAATCAGAGGACCAGAGACTCATTCCGTTGGTGGCTGTCCCTGGACAACCTGTCACTAGGGATGACCTTCCGCAGACCAGAGTGGGTCCTTGTCACGACCGACGCCAGTCTGATGGGCTGGGGCGCGGTCTGGGGATCCCTGAAAGCTCAGGGTCTTTGGTCTCGGGTAGAATCTCTTCTACCGATAAATATTCTGGAACTGAGAGCGATATTCAATGCTCTCAAAGCTTGGCCTCAGCTAGCGAGGGCCAAGTTCATACATCAACCATCAGGGGGGAACAAGGAGTTCCCTAGCGATGGAAGAAGTGACCAAAATCATTCTATGGGCGGAGTCTCACTCCTGCCACCTGTCTGCTATCCACATCCCAGGAGTGGAAAATTGGGAAGCGGATTTTCTGAGTCGTCAGACATTGCATCCGGGGGAGTGGGAACTCCATCCGGAAATCTTTGCCCAAGTCACTCAACCGTGGGGCATTCCAGACATGGATCTGATGGCCTCTCGTCAGAACTTCAGAGTTCCTTACTACGGGTACAGATCCAGGGATCCCAAGGCGGCTCTAGTGGATGCACTAGTAGCACCTTGGACCTTCAAACTAGCTTATGTGTTCCCGCCGTTTCCTCTCATCCCCAGGCTGGTAGCCAGGATCAATCAGGAGAGGGCGTCGGTGATTTTGATAGCTCCTGCGTGGCCACGCAGGACTTGGTATGCAGATCTGGTGAATATGTCATCGGCTCCACCATGGAAGCTACCTTTGAGACGAGACCTTCTTGTTCTAGGTCCGTTCGACCCACTCCAGCTGACTGCTTGGAGATTGAACGCTTGATCTTATCAAAGCGAGGGTTCTCAGATTCTGTTATTAATACTCTTGTTCAGGCCTGAAAGCCTGTAACCAGAAAAATTACCACATAATTTGGTATATCTGTTGGTGTGAATCTGCAGGATTCCCTTGGGACAAGGTTAAGATTCCTAAGAGTCTATCCTTCCTTCGAGAAGGATTGGAAAAAGGATTATCTGCAAGTTCCTTGATGGGACAGATTTCTGCCTTGTCTGTGTTACTTCACAAAAAGCTGGCAGCTGTGCCAGATGTTTTAGCCTTTGTTCAGGCTCTGGTTAGAATCAAGCCTGTTTACAAAATTTTGACTCCTCCTTGGAGTCTCAACCTAGTTCTTTCAGTTCTTTAGGGGGTTCCGTTTGAACCCTTACATTCCGTTGATATTAAGTTATTATCTTGGAAAGTTTTGTTTTTGGTTGCAATTTCTTCTGCTAGAAGAGTTTCAGAATTATCTGCTCTGCAGTGTTCTTCTCCTTATCTGGTGTTCCATGCAGATAAGGTGGTTTTGCGTACTAAACCTGGTTTTCTTCCAAAAGTTGTTTCTAACAAAAACATTAACCAGGAGATAGTTGTGCCTTCTTTGTGTCCTAATCCAGTTTCAAAGAAGGAACGTTTGTTGCACAACTTGGATGTAGTTCGTGCTCTCAAATTTTACTTAGCAGCTACTAAGGATTTCAGACAAACTTTGTCTTTGTTTGTTGTTTATTCTGGTAAACGGAGAGGTCAAAAAGCAACTTCTACCTCTCTCTCCTTCTGGATTAAAAGCATTATCCGATTGGCTTATGAGACTGCCGGACGGCAGCCTCCTGAAAGAATCACAGCTCACTCCACTAGGGCTGTGGCTTCCACATGGGCCTTCAAGAACGAGGCTTCTGTTGATCAGATATGTAAGGCAGTGACTTGGTCTTCACTGCACACTTTTTCTAAATTTTACAAATTTGATACTTTTGCTTCTTCTGAGGCTATTTTTGGGAGAAAGGTTTTGCAAGCCGTGGTGCCTTCCATTTAGGCGACCTGATTTGCTCCCTCCCTTCATCCGTGTCCTAAAGCTTTGGTATTGGTTCCCACAAGTAAGGATGACGCCGTGGACCGGACACACCTATGTTGGAGAAAACAGAATTTATGTTTACCTGATAAATTACTTTCTCCAACGGTGTGTCCGGTCCACGGCCCGCCCTGGTTTTTTTAATCAGGTCTGATAATTTATTTTCTTTAACTACAGTCACCACGGTAACATATGGTTTCTCCTATGCAAATATTCCTCCTTAACGTCGGTCGAATGACTGGGGTAGGCGGAGCCTAGGAGGGATCATGTGACCAGCTTTGCTGGGCTCTTTGCCATTTCCTGTTGGGGAGGAGAATATCCCACAAGTAAGGATGACGCCGTGGACCGGACACACCGTTGGAGAAAGTAATTTATCAGGTAAACATAAATTCTGTTTTCCGTTTCCGGCGTCATACGTGTCGCCGGAAGTTGCGTCATTTTTTGACGTTATTTTGCGCCAAAAATGTCGGCGTTCCGGATGTGGCGTCATTTTTGGCGCCAAAAAGCATTTAGGCGCCAAATAATGTGGGCGTCTTATTTGGCGCGAAAAAATATGGGCGTCACTTTTGTCTCCACATTATTTAAGTCTCATTTTTTATTGCTTCTGGTTGCTAGAAGCTTGTTCTTTGGCATTTTTTCCCATTCCTGAAACTGTCATTTAAGGAATTTGATCAATTTTGCTTTATATATATGTTGTTTTTTCTCTTACATATTGCAAGATGTCTCACGTTGCATCTGAGTCAGAAGATACTACAGGAAAATCGCTGTCAAGTGCTGAATCTACCAAAGCTAAGTGTATCTGCTGTAAACTTTTGGTAGCTATTCCTCCAGCTGTTGTTTGTATTGATTGTCATGACAAACTTGTTAAAGCAGATAATATTTCCTTTAGTAAAGTACCATTGCCTGTTGCAGTTCCTTCAACATCTAAGGTGCAGAATGTTCCTGATAATATAAGAGATTTTGTTTCTGAATCCATAAAGAAGGCTATGTCTGTTATTTCTCCTTCTAGTAAACGTAAAAAATCTTTTAAAACTTCTCTCCCTACAGATGAATTTTTAACTGAACATCATCATTCTGATTCTGATGATTCCTCTGGTTCAGAGGATTCTGTCTCAGAGGTTGATGCTGATAAATCTTCATATTTATTTAAAATGGAATTTATTCGTTCTTTACTTAAAGAAGTCCTAATTGCTTTAGAAATAGAGGATTCTGGTCCTCTTGATACTAAATCTAAACGTTTAAATAAGGTTTTTAAAACTCCTGTAGTTATTCCAGAAGTTTTTCCTGTCCCTGATGCTATTTCTGCAGTAATTTCCAAAGAATGGGATAATTTGGGTAATTCATTTACTCCTTCTAAACGTTTTAAGCAATTATATCCTGTGCCGTCTGACAGATTAGAATTTTGGGACAAGATCCCTAAAGTTGATGGGGCTATTTCTACCCTTGCTAAACGTACTACTATTCCTACGTCAGATGGTACTTCGTTTAGGGATCCTCTAGATAGGAAAATTGAGTCCTTTCTAAGAAAAGCTTATCTGTGTTCAGGTAATCTTCTTAGACCTGCTATATCTTTGGCTGATGTTGCTGCAGCTTCAACTTTTTGGTTGGAAACTTTAGCGCAACAAGTAACACATCGTGATTCTCATGATATTATTATTCTTCTTCAACATGCTAATAATTTTATCTGTGATGCCATTTTTCATATTATCAGAGTTGATGTCAGGTTTATGTCTCTAGCTATTTTAGCTAGAAGAGCTTTATGGCTTAAAACTTGGAATGCTGATATGGCTTCTAAATCAACTTTACTTTCCATTTCTTTCCAGGGTAACAAATTATTTGGTTCTCAGTTGGATTCCATTATTTCAACTGTTACTGGTGGGAAAGGAACTTTTTTACCACAGGATAAAAAATCTAAAGGTAAAAACAGGGCTAATAATCGTTTTCGTTCCTTTCGTTTCAACAAAGAACAAAAGCCTGATCCTTCATCCTCAGGAGCAGTTTCAGTTTGGAGACCATCTCCAGTCTGGAATAAATCCAAGCCAGCTAGTAAGGCAAAGCCTGCTTCTAAGTCCACATGAAGGTGCGGCCCTCATTCCAGCTCAGCTGGTAGGGGGCAGGTTACGTTTTTTCAAGGAAATTTGGATCAATTCTGTTCACAATCTTTGGATTCAGAGCATTGTTTCAGAAGGGTACAGAATTTGTTTCAAGTTGAGACCTCCTGCAAAGAGATTTTTTCTTTCCCGTGTCCCAGTAAATCCAGTAAAAGCTCAAGCATTTCTGAAATGTGTTTCAGATCTAGAGTTGACTGGAGTAATTATGCCAATTCCAGTTCCGGAACAGGGGATGGGGTTTTATTCAAATCTCTTCATTGTACCAAAGAAGGAGAATTCTTTCAGACCAGTTCTGGATCTAAAAATATTGAATCGTTATGTAAGGATACCAACGTTCAAGATGGTAACTGTAAGGACTATCTTACCTTTTGTTCAGCAAGGGAATTATATGTCCGCAATAGATTTACAGGATGCATATCTGCATATTCCGATTCATCCAGATCATTATCAGTTCCTGAGATTCTCGTTTCTGGACAAGCATTACCAGTTTGTGGCTCTGCCGTTTGGCCTAGCTACAGCTCCAAGAATTTTTACAAAGGTTCTCGGTGCCCTGCTGTCTGTAATCAGAGAACAGGGTATTGTGGTATTTCCTTATTTGGACGATATCTTTCCGCCTCTAGTTCTTCTTCCAAGAGTAATCTCCAAGATTCTGAAGGAATGCTCGTTTGTTCTGCTGGTAGCTCCGGCATGGCCTCACAGGTTTTGGTATGCGGATCTTGTCCGGATGGCCTCTTGCCAACCGTGGACTCTTCCGTTAAGACCAGACCTTCTGTCACAAGGTCCTTTTTTCCATCAGGATCTGAAATCCTTAAATTTAAAGGTATGGAGATTGAACGCTTGATTCTTGGTCAAAGAGGTTTCTCTGACTCTGTGATTAATACTATGTTACAGGCTCGTAAATCTGTATCTCGAGAGATATATTATAGAGTCTGGAAGACTTATATTTCTTGGTGTCTTTCTCATCATTTTTCCTGGCATTCTTTTAGAATACTGAGAATTTTACAGTTCCTTCAGGATGGTTTAGATAAGGGTTTGTCCGCAAGTTCTTTGAAAGGACAAATCTCTGCTCTTTCTGTTCTTTTTCACAGAAAGATTGCTATTCTTCCTGATATTCATTGTTTTGTACAAGCTTTGGTTCGTATAAAACCTGTCATTAAGTCAATTTCTCCTCCTTGGAGTTTGAATTTGGTTCTGGGAGCTCTTCAAGCTCCTCCGTTTGAACCTATGCATTCATTGGACATTAAATTACTTTCTTGGAAAGTTTTGTTCCTTTTGGCCATCTCTTCTGCCAGAAGAGTTTCTGAATTATCTGCTCTTTCTTGTGAGTCTCCTTTTCTGATTTTTCATCAGGATAAGGCGGTGTTGCGAACTTCTTTTGAATTTTTACCTAAAGTTGTGAATTCCAACAACATTAGTAGAGAAATTGTGGTTCCTTCATTATGTCCTAATCCTAAGAATTCTAAGGAGAAATCGTTGCATTCTTTGGATGTTGTTAGAGCTTTGAAATATTATGTTGAAGCTACGAAATCTTTTCGTAAGACTTCTAGTCTATTTGTTATCTTTTCCGGTTCTAGAAAAGGCCAGAAAGCTTCTGCCATTTCTTTGGCATCTTGGTTGAAATCTTTAATTCATCTTGCCTATGTTGAGTCGGGTAAGACTCCGCCTCAGAGAATTACAGCTCATTCTACTAGGTCAGTTTCTACTTCCTGGGCGTTTAGGAATGAAGCTTCGGTTGACCAGATCTGCAAAGCAGCAACTTGGTCCTCTTTGCATACTTTTACTAAATTCTACCATTTTGATGTATTTTCTTCTTCTGAAGCAGTTTTTGGTAGAAAAGTACTTCAGGCAGCGGTTTCAGTTTGAATCTTCTGCTTATGTTTTTCGTTAAACTTTATTTTGGGTGTGGATTATTTTCAGCAGGAATTGGCTGTCTTTATTTTATCCCTCCCTCTCTAGTGACTCTTCTGTGGAAAGATCCACTTCTTGGGTAGTCATTATCCCATACGTCACTAGCTCATGGACTCTTGCTAATTACATGAAAGAAAACATAATTTATGTAAGAACTTACCTGATAAATTCATTTCTTTCATATTAGCAAGAGTCCATGAGGCCCGCCCTTTTTTTGTGGTGGTTATGATTTTGTATAAAGCACAATTATTCCAATTCCTTATTTTATATGCTTTCGCACTTTTTTTATCACCCCACTTCTTGGCTATTCGTTAAACTGAATTGTGGGTGTGGTGAGGGGTGTATTTATAGGCATTTTGAGGTTTGGGAAACTTTGCCCCTCCTGGTAGGAATGTATATCCCATACGTCACTAGCTCATGGACTCTTGCTAATATGAAAGAAATGAATTTATCAGGTAAGTTCTTACATAAATTATGTTTTCTTTGGCGTCTTGGTTAAAGTCTTTGATTCATCATGCTTATGTAGAGTCGGGTAAATCCCTGCCTCAAAGAATTACGGTTCATTCTACTAGGTTAGTTTCTACTTCCTGAGCGTTTAGGAATGAAGCTTCTGTTGATCAGATTTGCAAAGCTGCAACTTGGTCTTCTTTGCATACTTTTACTAAATTCTACCATTTTGATGTGTTTTCTTCTTCTGAAGCAGTTTTTGGTAGAAAAGTACTTTAGGCAGCTGTTTCAGTTTGATTCTTCTGCTTATAATTTCAGTTTTTTTCATTATTGAGATTAAAACTTTTGTTTTGGGTTGTGGATTATTATTATTTTTCAGCGGAATTGGCTGTCTTTATTTTATCCCTCCCTCTCTAGTGACTCTTGCGTGGAAGTTCCACATCTTGGGTATTTATTATCCCATACGTCACTAGCTCATGGACCCTTGCTAATTACATGAAAGAAAACATAATTTATGTAAGAACTTACCTGATAAATTCATTTCTTTCATATTAGCAAGAGTCCATGAGGCCCACACTTTTTGTGGTGGTTATGATTTTTTTGTATAAAGCACAATTATTCCAATTCCTTATTTTGATGCTTTCACTCCTTTCTTATCACCCCACTTCTTGGCTATTCGTTAAACTGAATTGTGGGTGTGGTTTGGGGTGTATTTATAGGCATTTTGAGGTTTGGGAAACTTTGCCCCTCCTGGTAGGAATGTATATCCCATACGTCACTAGCTCATGGACTCTTGCTAATATGAAAGAAATGAATTTATCAGGTAAGTTCTTACATAAATTATGTTTTTCTTCTAGCAGTTTAATCTGCCAGTAAAGTATCTAAACTATGTTTTATCTTGTGAATCCCCTTTTCTCATTTTTCACAAGGGCAAGCTGTGCTTTGTGCCATATATGATTTTCTGCATAAAATTGTTTCTTTTGAAAATATAAATCAAGTAATTTATTCCTCCTCCTTTTGTTCCCTGATTCTTTTAATTGTAAGGAGAGGCTTCTCCAAAACATTGATGTTGTAAGGGCATTAACGTTTTATCTTCAGGCTCTTTGGACTTCAGACAGAGCTCAAGCTTATTTGTACATCACTCAGGTCCTCATCAGGGTCAAAAGGCTTCTGTAGCTTTGGCTTCTTGACTTAAACAGGTGATTCACAAGGCTAACTTCGGAAAAGTCTCCCCCAAAACATATCACAGCTCATTCTACAAGATCAGTTGCTGCTTCGTGGGCTTTCAAAAATGACGCATCGTTGGAACAGATTTGCAAAGCTGCAACATGGTCTTCTCTACATACCTTTGCCAAGTTTTATAGTTTTGATATTTTTGCTTCTTTGGAAGCGTTTTTGGCAGTAAAGTCCTTCAGGTCGCAGTGTCTGGCAAATAGGAACTATCTTTTTTTTTTGTCCCACCCTTTCCTTGTTGTGGACTCCACAGCTTGGGTATTAAATCCCACACGTCAAGGCTTGTGGACTTTCACCATCATATGAAAGAAAACGAAGCTTATGCTTACTTGATAAATTATTTTCTTTCAGTATTTGAGAGTCCACATTTGGTGGCAGTTTTTTATATGCACCTCTATTGAACCTGCTTTCTTTTTTCCTACCTATGTCTCCTCTGCTCCATACCCTTGTGTACTTTGACTAATGCACTTAAAAATTAATTGTTACAGTTGTATCTAGAATCTAGAAGTTCTTTGGATTAAGCAAGCATAAAAATATATATATATATATATATATATATATATATATATATATATATATATATTTTTAATAAACATTTTTTATTGAGGTTTTGGTACATTAGGATCGGCAATGAAGGTAAAAGACAGTAATAAACAAAGATGCTGCTATACGTTATCAAAGAATCTATGCCTGATATAATATAAACAAGAATATAAATCACTGTGTGGCAAATACAGTTGGTGAAACAAGAATATTAATTAAAGCATGTAAGGCAAAAAAATAATCAGGCAATCATCCACGATAAGGTAACTTATACAGAAATGCAACCTTTTTTTTCTTGGGGGGGTAGAATTGATGGTGCTACGGGAAAGACTCCTCATGGGCCATATTAATAAATAGGTTTATGATAGTAGCCTCTTATAGGTCACTCTTGGACCATTTGAAAAAGAATAGGGGTAGAACGGCGGGCGAGAGCCGCTTTAGTATTGGGGGAAATAGGGGGACATGTCTAAGGGATATAAGAAAAAGGCAAAGTTCCAGTATCTTAGTTGGTGGAGGAAGATTAATCCACTTCCAAATAGTCACCGGGGTTGAATGTAGACATGGGAGCCTGACAGGTATCACATACCTCCATACATACTAACATAAACATGCATACAAATATCTATGACAACACAATGACGTATCTCCAGACCTATAGTAAAGAATGTTAGTATAAATCTAAACATGGTTATCATTACAGAAATTCTAGTTCCCAAGATGTGCCAGAATAAACAATTAGGGTATGTATATTGTAGTATGGGATATCAAAGTAACATAAACCCTTAGGTTGGTGGGGTTGTCTTGCCCAGTATTGTTTAACCTTACTAGTGGTGTATTCAGTAAGCAAGAAGTATATGTTAGCTATGAAGGGGGGAATAAGAAGAAAGATCAGGTATCCTGTGCAATAAGGGCTTACAGCAAATAAGATAAGCTGGATTCCTCAGTAATCAGGGTATATAGATAGCTGTATCTGGCATATAAAAGAGTGGGTGGCTGTTTTCATATGGAGAACGTACAAAAATTATAGTTTAGCCCTTGCCTCTAATCTATAAGAGTTAAAGTTAAAACAACTGCAGTCACAACTTCCCTGTAGTAACCGCATGAGCAGATAATTGGAAAGCATATACCACTGCCTTAAATGTGACGTCCTAGTATATACTAACCAAAAGTAAGGCGCTACCTTGATTATATACTAAAGCAATCTAGGATTCATGCATTGTTCCATAAGTGTGTCAGAGCGATAAAGGTACATTCTATATGTGAAAGTAACCAATGTCATCTGGGGGCATGTGTAAAAGTGGTTACTTAAGCTGTCAATTAACATTATGAATACGAATAATAAAACTGTCCCTCAATGCAGTACTATCCGGGTATAGTATAAAGGCGTGCAGGAAGTGAATTGGAAAAATAAGTAGAAAGACAACGGGCAGGAGACGCTCATGTGGGGGGATAAGATACAACCTGATTCTATGAAATGTTAAAGTATGAATAGAGAAGTTTAATGAGTATTAACAGAATTACAACTCTGAATGTATAGGTACAGCAATTGAGAAGGGATATAGGATAGTGAAAAAAACATAATTTATGTAAGAACTTACCTGATAAATTCATTTCTTTCATATTAGCAAGAGTCCATGAGCTAGTGACGTATGGGATATACATTCCTACCAGGAGGGGCAAAGTTTCCCAAACCTCAAAATGCCTATAAATGCACCCCTCACCACACCCACAAATCAGTTTAACGCATAGCCAAGAAGTGGGGTGATAAGACAAAGTGCGAAAGCATAAAAAATAAGGAATTGGAATAATTGTGCTTTATACAAAAAATCATAACCACCATAAAAAGGGTGGGCCTCATGGACTCTTGCTAATATGAAAGAAATGAATTTATCAGGTAAGTTCTTACATAAATTATGTTTTCTTTCATGTAATTAGCAAGAGTCCATGAGCTAGTGACGTATGGGATAATGACTACCCAAGATGTGGATCTTCCACGCAAGAGTCACTAGAGAGGGAGGGATAAAATAAAGACAGCCAATTCCGCTGAAAATAATCCACACCCAAAATAAAGTTTAAATCTTATAATGAAAAAAACTGAAATTATAAGCAGAAGAATCAAACTGAAACCGCTGCCTGAAGTACTTTTCTACCAAAAACTGCTTCAGAAGAAGAAAACACATCAAAATGGTAGAATTTAGTAAAAGTATGCAAAGAAGACCAAGTTGCTGCTTTGCAAATCTGTTCAACCGAAGCTTCATTCCTAAACGCCCAGGAAGTAGAAACTGACCTAGTAGAATGAGCTGTAATCCTTTGAGGCGGAGTTTTACCCGACTCGACATAAGCATGATGAATTAAAGATTTCAACCAAGATGCCAAAGAAATGGCAGAGGCCTTCTGACCTTTCCTAGAACCGGAAAAGATAACAAATAGACTAGAAGTCTTTCGGAAATTCTTAGTAGCTTCAACATAATATTTCAAAGCTCTAACTACATCCAAAGAATGCAATGATCTCTCCTTAGAATTCTTAGGATTAGGACATAATGAAGGAACCACAATTTCTCTGCTAATGTTGTTAGAATTCACAACCTTAGGTAAAAATTTAAAAGAAGTTCGCAACACCGCCTTATCCTGATAAAAAATCAGAAAAGGAGACTCACAAGAAAGAGCAGATAATTCAGAAACTCTTCTAGCAGAAGAGATGGCCAAAAGAAACAAAACTTTCCAAGAAAGTAATTTAATGTCCAATGAATGCATAGGTTCAAACGGAGGAGCTTGAAGAGCCCCCAGAACCAAATTCAAACTCCAAGGAGGAGAAATTGACTTAATAACAGGTTTTATACGAACCAAAGCTTGTACAAAACAATAAATATCAGGAAGATTAGCAATCTTTCTGTGAAAAAGAACAGAAAGAGCAGAGATTTGTCCTTTCAATGAACTTGCAGACAAACCTTTATCCAAACCATCCTGAAGAAACTGTAAAATTCTCGGAATTCTAAAAGAATGCCAGGAAAAATGATTAGAAAGACACCAAGAAATAGAAGTCTTCCAGACTCGATAATATATCTTCCTAGATACAGATTTACGAGCCTGTAACATAGTATTAATCACAGAGTCAGAGAAACCTCTTTGACTAAGAATCAAGCGTTCAATCTCCATACCTTTAAATTTAAGGATTTGAGATCCTGATGGTAAAAAGGACCTTGCGACAAAAGGTCTGGGCTTAACGGAAGAGTCCATGGTTGGCAAGAGGCCATCCGGACAAGATCCGCATACCAAAACCTGTGAGGCCATGCTGGAGCCACCAGCAGAACAAACGAGCATTCCTTCAGAATCTTGGAGATTACTCTTGGAAGAAGAACTAGAGGCGGAAAGATACAGGCAGGATGATACTTCCAAGGAAGTGACAATGCATCCACTGCTTCCGCCTGAGGATCCCTGGATCTGGACAGATACCTGGGAAGTTTCTTGTTTAGATGAGAAGCCATCAGATCTATTTCTGGAAGTCCCCACATTTGAACAATCTGAAGAAATACCTCTGGGTGAAGCGACCATTCGCCCGGATGTAACGTTTGGCGACTGAGATAATCCGCTTCCCAATTGTCTATACCTGGGATATGAACCGCAGAAATTAGACAGGAGCTGGATTCCGCCCATACCAGTATTCGAGATACTTCTTTCATAGCCAGAGGACTGTGAGTCCCTCCTTGATGATTGATATATGCCACAGTTGTGACATTGTCTGAAAACAAATGAACGATTCTCTCTTTAGAAGAGGCCATGACTGAAGAGCTCTGAAAATTGCACGGAGTTCCAAAATATTGATTGGTAATCTCACCTCCTGAGATTTCCAAACCCCTTGTGCTGTCAGAGACCCACAAACAGCTCCCCAACCTGTCAGACTTGCATCTGTTGAAATTACAGTCCAGGTCGGAAGAACAAAAGAAGCCCCCTGAATTAAACGATGGTGATCTGTCCACCACGTCAGAGAGTGTCGTACAATCGGTTTTAAAGATATTAATTGAGATATCTTTGTGTAATCCCTGCACCACTGGTTCAGCATACAGAGCTGAAGAGGTCGCATGTGAAAACGAGCAAAGGAGAATTGCGTCCGATGCAGCAGTCATAAGACCTAGAATTTCCATGCATAAGGCTACCGAAGGGAATGATTGAGACTGAAGGTTTCGACAAGCTGAGATCAATTTTAGACGTCTCTTGTCTGTCAGAGACAGAGTCATGGACACTGAATCTATCTGGAAACCTAAAAAGGTTACCCTTGTCTGAGGAATCAATGAACTTTTCGGTAAATTGATCCTCCAACCATGATCTCGTAGAAACAACACAAGTCGATTCGTATGAGATTCTGCTAAATGTGAAGACTGAGCAAGTACCAAGATATCGTCCAAATAAGGAAATACCACAATACCCTGTTCTCTGATTACAGACAGAAGGGCACCGAGAACCTTTGTAAATATTCTTGGAGCTGTTGCTAGGCCAAACGGCATAGCCACAAACTGGTAATGCTTGTCTAGGAAAGAGAATCTCAGAAACTGATAGTGATCTGGATGAATCGGAATATGCAGATATGCATCCTGTAAATCTATTGTGGACATATAATGCCCTTGCTGAACAAAAGGCAGGATAGTCCTTATAGTTACCATTTTGAATGTTGGTATCCTTACATAACAATTCAATATTTTCTCCAACATAGGTGTGTCCGGTCCACGGCGTCATCCTTACTTGTGGGATATTCTCCTCCCCAACAGGAAATGGCAAAGAGCCCAGCAAAGCTGGTCACATGATCCCTCCTAGGCTCCGCCTACCCCAGTCATTCTCTTTGCCGTTGTACAGGCAACATCTCCACGGAGATGGCTTAGAGTTTTTTAGTGTTTAACTGTAGTTTTTATTATTCAATCAAGAGTTTGTTATTTTAAAATAGTGCTGGTATGTACTATTTACTCAGAAACAGAAAAGAGATGAAGATTTCTGTTTGTATGAGGAAAATGATTTTAGCACCGTAACTAAAATCCATGGCTGTTCCACACAGGACTGTTGAGAGCAATTAACTTCAGTTGGGGGAACAGTGTGCAGTCTCTTACTGCTTGAGGTATGACACATTCTAACAAGACGATGTAATGCTGGAAGCTGTCATTTTCCCTATGGGATCCGGTAAGCCATGTTTATTAAGATAGTGAATAAGGGCTTCACAAGGGCTTATTAAGACTGTAGACTTTTTCTGGGCTAAATCGATTCATTATTAACACATATTTAGCCTTGAGGAATCATTTATTCTGGGTATTTTGATATGATTATATCGGCAGGCACTGTTTTTGACACCTTATTCTTTAGGGGCTTTCCCTAATCATAGTCAGAGCCTCATTTTCGCGCCGGTATGGCGCACTTGTTTTTGAGGACAGCATGGCATGCAGCTGCATGTGTGTGGAGCTCTGATACATAGAAAAGTCTTTCTGAAGGCATCATTTGGTATCGTATTCCCCTTTGGGCTTGGTTGGGTCTCAGCAAAGCAGATTCCAGGGACTGTAAAGGGGTTAAATATAAAAACGGCTCAGGTTCCGTTATTTTAAGGGTTAAAGCTTCCAAATTTGGTGTGCAATACTTTTAAGGCTTTAAGACACTGTGGTGAAATTTTGGTGAATTTTGAACAATTCCTTCATACTTTTTCGCAATTGCAGTAATAAAGTGTGTTTAGTTTAAAATTTAAAGTGACAGTAACGGTTTTATTTTAAAACGTTTTTTGTGCTTTGTTATCAAGTTTATGCCTGTTTAACATGTCTGAACTACCAGATAGATTGTGTTCTGACTGTGGGGAAACCAAGGTTCCTTCTCATTTAACTATATGTATTTTATGTCATAAAAAAAAAAAAATTTAGTAAAAATGATGCCCAAGATGATTCCTCAAGTGAGGGGAGTAAGCATGGTACTGCATCATCCCCTCCTTCGTCTACACCAGTCTTGCCCATACAGGAGGCCCCTAGTACATCTAGTGCGCCAATACTCCTTACTATGCAACATTTAACGGCTGTAATGGATAATTCTATCAAAAACATTTTAGCCAATATGCCCACTTATCAGTGAAAGCGCGACTGCTCTGTTTTAGAAAATTCTGTAGAGCATGAGAACGCTGATGATATGGTTTCTGAAGGGCCCCTACACCAGTCTGAGGGGGCCAGGGAGGTTTTGTCTGAGGGAGAAATTTCAGATTCAGGAAACATTTCTCAACAAGCTGAACCTGATGTGATTACTTTTAAATTTAAGTTGGAACATCTCCGCGCTCTGCTTAAGGAGGTGTTATCCAATTTGGATGATTGTGATTATCTGGTCATTCCAGAACCACTATGTAAAATGGAAAAGTTCTTAGAGGCCCCGGGGCCCCCCGAAGCTTTTCCTATATCCAAGCGGGTGGCGTACATTGTTAGTAAAGAATGGGACAGGCCCGGTATACCTTTAGTACCTCCCCCCATATTTATAAAATTGTTTTCCTATAGTCGACCCCAGAGAGGACTGATGGCAGACAGTCCCCAAGGTCGAGGGGGCGGTTTCTACTCTACACAAGCGCGCCACTATACCCATAGAAGATAGTTGTGCTTTCCAAGATCCTATGGATAAAAAATCAGAAGGTCTGCTAAAGATGTTTGTTCAGCAAGGTTCCCTTCTACAACCAATTGCATGCATTGTCCCTGTCACTGCAGCCGCGTGTTTCTAGTTTGATGAGCTAGGAAAGGCGATTATTAGTAATTCTTCTTCTTATGAGGAGATTATGGACAGAATTCGTGCTCTTAAATTGGCTAATTCTTTCACCCTAGACGCCACCTTGCAATTGGCTAGGTTAGCGGCGAAAAACTTCTGGGGTTGCTATTGTGGCGCAGAGCGCTTTGGTTAAAATCTTGGGCAGCGGATGCGTCTTCCAAGAACAAATTGCTTGACATTCCTTTCAAGGGGAAAACACTCTTTGGCCCTGACTTGAAAGAGATTATCTCTGATATCACTGGGGGCAAGGGCCACGCCCTTCCTCAGGATAGGTCTTTTCAAGACCAAAAATAAACCTAAGTTTCGTCCCTTTCGCAGAAACGGATCAGCCCCAAGGGCTACGTCCTCTAAGCAGGAAGGTAATACTTCTCAAGCCAATCCAGCCTGGAGACCTATGCAAGGCTGGAACAAAGGAAAGCAGGCCAGGAAACCTGCCACTGCTACCAAGACAGCATGAAATGCGGGCCCCCGATCCGGGACCGGATCTGGTGGGGGGCAGACTCTCTCTCTTCGCTCAGGCTGGGGCAAGAGATGTTCTGGATCCTTGGGCGCTAGAAATAGTCTCCCAAGGTTATTCTCTGGAGTTCAAGGGGCTTCCTCCAAGGGGGAGGTTCCACAGGTCTCAGTTGTCTTCAGATCACATAAGAAGACAGGCATTCTTACATTGGGTAGAAGACCTGCTAAAAATGGGAGTGATTCATCCTGTTCCATTAGGAGAACAAGGGATGGGGTTCTACTCCAATCTGTTCATAGTTCCCAAAAAAGAGGGAACGTTCAGACCAATCTTAGATCTCAAGATCTTGAACAAGTTTCTCAAGGTTCCATCGTTCAAGATGGAAACCATTCGAACACTCCTTCCTTCCATCCAGGAAGGTCAATTCATGACCAAGGTGGATTTCAAGGATGCGTATCTACATATTCCTATCCACAAGGAACATCATCGGTTCCTAAGGTTTGAATTCCTGGACAAGCATTTCCAGTTCGTGGCGTTTTCTTTTGGATTAGCCACTGCTCCTAGGATTTTCTCATAGGTACTAGGGTCCCTTCTGGCGGTGCTAAGACCAAGGGGCATTGCTGTAGTACCTTACTTGGACGACATTCTGATTCGAGCGTCGTCCCTTCCTCAAGTAAAGGCTCACACGGACATTGTCCTGGCCTTTCTCAGATCTCACGGATGGAAAGTGAACGTGGAAAAGAGTTCTCTATCTCCGTCAACGAGGGTTCCCTTCTTGGGAACTATAATAGACTCCTTAGAAATGAGGATTTTTCTGACAGAAGCCAGAAAAACAAAACTTCTAGACTCTTGTCGGATACTTCATTCCGTTCCTCTTCCTTCCATAGCGCAGTGCATGGAAGTGATAGGTTTGATGGTAGCGGCAATGGACATAGTTCCTTTTGTGCGCATTCATCTAAGACCATTACAACTGTTCATGCTCAGTCAGTGGACTGGGGACTATTCAGACTTGTCTCCGAAGATACAAGTAAATCAGAGGACCAGAGACTCATTCCGTTGGTGGCTGTCCCTGGACAACCTGTCACAAGGGATGACCTTCCGCAGACCAGAGTGGGTCATTGTCACGACCGACGCCAGTCTGATGGGCTGGGGCGCGGTCTGGGGATCCCTGAAAGCTCAGGGTCTTTGGTCTCGGGTAGAATCTCTTCTACCGATAAATATTCTGGAACTGAGAGCGATATTCAATGCTCTCAAAGCTTGGCCTCAGCTAGCGAGGGCCAAGTTCATACATCAACCATCAGGGGGGAACAAGGAGTTCCCTAGCGATGGAAGAAGTGACCAAAATCATTCTATGGGCGGAGTCTCACTCCTGCCACCTGTCTGCTATCCACATCCCAGGAGTGGAAAATTGGGAAGCGGATTTTCTGAGTCGTCAGACATTGCATCCGGGGGAGTGGGAACTCCATCCGGAAATCTTTGCCCAAGTCACTCAACCGTGGGGCATTCCAGACATGGATCTGATGGCCTCTCGTCAGAACTTCAGAGTTCCTTACTACGGGTACAGATCCAGGGATCCCAAGGCGGCTCTAGTGGATGCACTAGTAGCACCTTGGACCTTCAAACTAGCTTATGTGTTCCCGCCGTTTCCTCTCATCCCCAGGCTGGTAGCCAGGATCAATCAGGAGAGGGCGTCGGTGATTTTGATAGCTCCTGCGTGGCCACGCAGGACTTGGTATGCAGATCTGGTGAATATGTCATCGGCTCCACCATGGAAGCTACCTTTGAGACGAGACCTTCTTGTTCTAGGTCCGTTCGACCCACTCCAGCTGACTGCTTGGAGATTGAACGCTTGATCTTATCAAAGCGAGGGTTCTCAGATTCTGTTATTAATACTCTTGTTCAGGCCTGAAAGCCTGTAACCAGAAAAATTACCACATAATTTGGTATATCTGTTGGTGTGAATCTGCAGGATTCCCTTGGGACAAGGTTAAGATTCCTAAGAGTCTATCCTTCCTTCGAGAAGGATTGGAAAAAGGATTATCTGCAAGTTCCTTGATGGGACAGATTTCTGCCTTGTCTGTGTTACTTCACAAAAAGCTGGCAGCTGTGCCAGATGTTCTAGCCTTTGTTCAGGCTCTGGTTAGAATCAAGCCTGTTTACAAAATTTTGACTCCTCCTTGGAGTCTCAACCTAGTTCTTTCAGTTCTTTAGGGGGTTCCGTTTGAACCCTTACATTCCTTTGATATTAAGTTATTATCTTGGAAAGTTTTGTTTTTGGTTGCAAATTCTTCTGCTAGAAGAGTTTCAGAATTATCTGCTCTGCAGTGTTCTTCTCCTTATCTGGTGTTCCATGCAGATAAGGTGGTTTTGCGTACTAAACCTGGTTTTCTTCCAAAAGGTGTTTCTAACAAAAACATTAACCAGGAGATAGTTGTGCCTTCTTTGTGTCCTAATCCAGTTTCAAAGAAGGAACGTTTGTTACACAACTTGGATGTAGTTCGTGCTCTCAAATTTTACTTAGCAGCTACTAAGGATTTCAGACAAACTTTGTCTTTGTTTGTTGTTTATTCTGGTAAACGGAGAGGTCAAAAAGCAACTTCTACCTCTCTCTCCTTCTGGATTAAAAGCATTATCCGATTGGCTTATGAGACTGCCGGACGGCAGCCTCCTGAAAGAATCACAGCTCACTCCACTAGGGCTGTGACTTCCACATGGGCCTTCAAGAACGAGGCTTCTGTTGATCAGATATGTAAGGCAGTGACTTGGTCTTCACTGCACACTTTTTCTAAATTTTACAAATTTGATACTTTTGCTTCTTCTGAGGCTATTTTTGGGAGAAAGGTTTTGCAAGCCGTGGTGCCTTCCATTTAGGTGACCTGATTTGCTCCCTCCCTTCATCCGTGTCCTAAAGCTTTGGTATTGGTTCCCACAAGTAAGGATGACGCCGTGGACCGGACACACCTATGTTGGAGAAAACAGAATTTATGTTTACCTGATAAATTACTTTCTCCAACGGTGTGTCCGGTCCACGGCCCGCCCTGGTTTTTTTAATCAGGTCTGATAATTTATTTTCTTTAACTACAGTCACCACGGTAACATATGGTTTCTCCTATGCAAATATTCCTCCTTAACGTCGGTCGAATGACTGGGGAAGGCGGAGCCTAGGAGGGATCATGTGACCAGCTTTGCTGGGCTCTTTGCCATTTCCTGTTGGGGAGGAGAATATCCCACAAGTAAGGATGACGCCGTGGACCGGACACACCGTTGGAGAAAGTAATTTATCAGGTAAACATAAATTCTGTTTTTAGATCCAGAACTGGTCTGAAGGAATTCTCCTTCTTTGGTACAATGAAGAGATTTGAATAAAACCCCAGCCCCTGTTCCAGAACTGGAACTGGCATAATTACTCCAGCCAACTCTAGATCTGAAACACATTTCAGAAATGCTTGAGCCTTCGCTGGATTTACTGGGACACGGGAAAGAAAAAATCTCTTTGCAGGAGGCCTTATCTTGATGCCAATTCTGTACCCTTCTGAAACAATGTTCTGAATCCAAAGATTGTGAATTGAATTGATCCAAATTTCTTTGAAAAATTGTAATCTGCCCCCTACCAGCTGGGCTGGAATGAGGGCCGCACCTTCATGTGGACTTGGGAGCTGGCTTTGGTTTTCTAAAAGGCTTGGATTTATTCCAGATTGGAGATGGTTTCCAAACTGATACCGCTCCTGTGGGTGAAGGATCAGGCTTTTGTTCCTTGTGACGAAAGGAACGAAAAAGATTATTAGACCTAAATTTACCTTTAGATTTTTTTATCCTGTGGTAAAAAAGTTCCTTTCCCTCCAGTAACAGTTGAGATAATAGAATCCAACTGAGAACCAAATTATTTATTACCCTGGAAAGAAAGGGAAAGCAAAGTTGACTTAGAAGACATATCAGCATTCCAAGTTTTAAGCCATAAAGCTCTTCTAGCTAAAATAGCTAGAGACACATATACCTGACATCAACTCTAATGATATCAAAGATGGCATCACAAATAAAGTTATTAGCATGTTGAAGAAGATTAACAATGCTATGAGAATTATGATCGGTTACTTGTTGCGCTAAAGCTTCTAACCAAAAAGTTGAAGCTGCAGCAACATCCGCTAAAGATATAGCAGGTCTAAGAAGATTACCTGAACATAAGTAAGCTTTTCTTAGAAAGGATTCAATTTTCCTATCTAAAGGATCCTTAAAGGAAGTACTATCTGCCGTAGGAATAGTAGTACGTTTAGCAAGAGTGGAGATAGCCCCATCAACCTTAGGGATTTTGTCCCAAAACTCTAATCTGTCAGATGGCACAGGATATAATTGCTTAAAACGTTTAGAAGGAGTAAATGAATTACCCAAATTATTCCATTCCCTGGAGATTACTTCAGAAATAGCATCAGGGACAGGAAAAACTTCTGGAATAACTACAGGAAATTTAAAAACCTTATTTAAACGTTTAGATTTAGTATCAAGAGGACCAGAATCCTCTATTTCTAATGCAATATGAAAATTTATCAGCATCAATCTCTGAAACAGAATCCTCTGAACCAGAGGAATCATTATCAGAATCAGAATGATGATGTTCATTTAAAAATTCATCTGAAAAATGAGAAGTTTTAAAAGACCTTTTACGTTTACTAGAAGGAGGAATAACAGACATAGCCTTCTTAATGGATTTAGAAACTAAATCTCTTATGTTAACAGGAACACTCTGAGTATTAGATGTTGATGGAACAGCAACAGGTAATGTAACATTACTAAAGGAAATATTATCTGCATTAACAAGTTTGTCATGACATTCACTACAAACAGCTGGAGGAACAGATACCACAAGTTTACAGCAGATACACTTAACTTTGGTAGATCCAGCACCAGGCAGCGACTTTCCAGAAGTATCTTCTAACTCAGGGTCAATCTGGGACATCTTGCAATATGTAAGAGAAAAAACAACATATAAAGCAAAATTGATCAAATTCCTTAAATGACAGTTTCAGGAATGGGAAAAAATGCCAGTGAACAAGCTTCTAGCAACCAGAAGCAATAAATAATGAGACTTAAATAATGTGGAGACAAAAGTGACGCCCATATTTTTTAGCGCCAAAAAAGACGCCCACATTATTTGGCGCCTAAATGCTTTTGGCGCCAAAAATGACGCCTCATCCGGAACGCCGACACTTTTGGCGTAAAAAAACGTCAAAAATGACGCAACTTCCGGAGACACGTATGACGCCGAAAATATTTTTTTTGCGCCAAAAAAGTCTGCGCCAAGAATGACGCAATAAAATGAAGCATTTTCAGCCCCCGCGAGCCTAACAGCCCACAGGGGAAAAAGTCAAATTTTTAAGGTAAGAAAAAAATTGATTTATTCATATGCATTATCCCAAATATGAAACTGACTGTCTGCAATAAGGAACGTTGAACATCCTGAGTCAAGGCAAATAAATGTTTGAACACATATATTTAGAACTTTATATAAAAGTGCCCAACCATAGCTTAGAGTGTCACAGAAAATAAGACTTACTTACCCCAGGACACTCATCTACATGTAGTAGAAAGCCAAACCAGTACTGAAACGAGAATCAGTAGAGGTAATGGTATATATGAGTATATCGTCGATCTGAAAAGGGAGGTAAGAGATTAATCTCTACGACCGATAACAGAGAACCTATGAAATAGACCCCGTAGAAGGAGATCATTGAATTCAAATAGGCAATACTCTCCTCACATCCCTCTGACATTCACTGCACGCTGAGAGGAAAACCGGGCTCCAACCTGCTGCGGAGCGCATATCAACGTAGAATCTAGCACAAACTTACTTCACCACCTCCATAGGAGGCAAAGTTTGTAAAACTGATTTGTGGGTGTGGTGAGGGGTGTATTTATAGGCATTTTGAGGTTTGGGAAACTTTGCCCCTCCTGGTAGGAATGTATATCCCATACGTCACTAGCTCATGGACTCTTGCTAATTACATGAAAGAAAGGTAGTCCATTGTGACTTAGAGATAAGGGGGGTTATGGGTTCATGTGATCCAGTAACTGTATGTCAGGAACAGTAGCAATCCATTTCTCAGACCACAAGATGGTATATTGTATGTGTATGGTTACTTGGAAAGTATTGCTTGTCTAAATGGGTATGTCACTTATATCTATACAGTGTAACTAAGTATTAATATGTCTTAAGTAGGGCTAGTTTCACCAAAACTAATAATCGTGTAAATATACTAAAACTCTAAGTATCTCACTGTTATTTTGGCCATTGATATTCGTGCAATGTTTATAATTTGCTCTATATATGAGTAACAGTGCTGAAACAATGTAAGAGCTGTACTGTGCATACAAATTCAATTAAATTAAGCAGATGTGCCTAAAAAGATAAGTTATCAGGCAAATAGACATTACTGTAATGGTGGATATGACAGATTCTGAGGTCTGTTGCTAAGAATCCGCTCATGAGACATGCCTATAGACCATATTATTACAACCTCATTAACTTCTACTCAAACTAACACTATCAATACTTGGGGGCATCTGGGGCCACTAAACATGTTAGTTATCAAATATAAAAACTTGGCGCAATATACAATATGGAAAGAACCCACTAAATTGTATGCAGATCGTCTTTACCTACTCCTGACTTATTACCAGTCTGTACATAATAACATGGGTCTGGGTTATCGCATGCAGCTGGAGCCGAGCTCAAAGTCCTTAAGTCCTGATTATCGCCTAATTCACATGGAAGCGACAGTCCAATCTTCCAAACTCTACCCTCCATGTGTCTCCTACGATGTAGGAAAGATGTAGGAAACTCCCTGCACTTGCTGACAAAATCTGGCCGCATCTCCCCAGGACGTACCCACGACTAGGTGAGCAGGCTGCTGACCATCTCGGGAATCTTGACTAGAAAGAATAGAAGGTTGAGGCAGCTTCTTTCTGCGATTTGGAATAAATCCTTTTCTCAGCACATTATCCGGAGAGTGTGATGAGCTGTCTGCGTGGAGCGGTATTTTTTTCTGAGACTGTCTTATTAGTTGTGGGGTGCACCGTAGTCTTGCTGAGGATCTCTGCTTGCGGGTTCAGTGTATGCTGCGTGTGGAGCAGTTCCACAATCGGCTCCTTAGCTTTAGTTTCGTGAGATGTGAAGTGGCCATCGCCATGTTGGAAATGCGAGTCTTCAGTATAGATTATGGGATCATTAAGCCGCCTTTCAGCTTTGCGACTCATTTCTTCAAGCAAGGCAGTTACCTAGACATAAAACTCCTCCATCATGAGTTTATTGTATCACCCCTGTTACCCAGATAGGTGTCAGAACCGGGGGGGGGGGGATTATGGTGTAGTGAACTAGGCCGTTGTAATCAGTCTCGGTCGGGATATATCTTCTATCAAAGGTTTTATTGCGATTTTGGTAGCTTATCACTTAGACTCCATTCCTCAATCGAAATTGTAGGAATCTTTTGCAGGATGGCTTAGTATAGGCAGGTATTTAGTAGGTTATTAAGTTTCCCTCAGGAGCTACAGCAAAAACCGTCCCATCATGGCTGTGGCTTAGACACGCCCCCCTAAAAGTATTTTTTTTTTTTTAAATGTAGCTAATTTTTCATCTAGTGCAAGTGTGTAATTTCCCTCAATTAATAGATTGCTATGAGGGCCTGCACTAAAATTCATGCCAGATAACACTCAGCTTCCATATTTTTGAATACACAATACCAAGAGAGAACAGTTAATTACCTGTGTTTTAAAAAGCATTAAGCCAGGAAGCATTGAGCTCAACACTTAACAACCAAGGATTTGTAATAAGAGAGCAATGACAACACCACTACACTTCCAACTTTATAAGTATAGAGTGCATAAATATGGTTTGGCTAAATGTTTTAATAAAAAAAACCAAAATGTATTTCCTGATCGTTCATGGTTTGTATGAGACCAAGCGCAAAAGAGCATTCTGCTCATTATTGGTAGCACGCAACTTGCTTTGGCGCTATGCTTTTAATATTTAAGCACCATATAAATCTGTTTTTAATATGTTCTGTTTCTTCATCACTGTTTTTTTTTTTTTAAACTTTATTTTTTAATTATTATCAATGGGCAAACAAAATCTTGACCAACATGCTAGTCACAACAATTCACTGCACAGCAGTGCAAACAATGATATAAGAGCCAAGGCTCCAAGACATAGACCTCAGTTGGTAATTAGTCCATAAGTTCACACCCTCTGATGAGGGTAGTTTGTCTATATGTTGTCCATTGAGAAATTTTTGTCAAACAATCGGAATCTAAAGCACCCCATAGCCACTTATGAGCTCCGGGGTGAAAGATATAAAAATAGTGAATACATAATTTACATTAACAAACTTAACTATCTATTGCTGCATTTTCTAGCTAAACCAATAAAACACATAATGGGTTGATCACAAGATATCATAAAATAGTGGCTGTCTCATGTAACTTTTGCTGCTCCTCAAGTACCTAGTCAGTAAGCCCAGACATTCCATTGACCTCTAAGATTCGCCTCCATCATGTAGATCGTGTTTTTAAAGGGAAAAAGGATTTGTTGTCGAGTTGAGCGATCTAGAGATTCTAAAAGCAGTTTCCACTTGCTAATGAAGCGCACCACTCTCACATTGACCTCAAATAAGGTGTCATATTGTTCACGTAACATGTTTGTCAGGATCATTTGCTTAAAGAACTTAATAAATGGCGCGTCTCTATGAAGCCATTTGTGGAAGATACATTTTTTGGCTACAAGTATACAATTGACAAATAACTGTTTATCCTGTCCTATAACCGTCAGATGGTCCAGGAACAGGATCAGTGTGAGGGTTATGGGCCTAGATGCTATTCTGGAAAGCCAGAAAGATACTTGGCTCCAATATCTACGGAGTTCGGGGCAGTACCAAGTATAGTGTAGGAAATCTGGGTCTGGATAAGAGCACTTGCCACAGACATTAGAAAAGTCTTGTCTCCATTTGCTTAACCTACTTGGGGTCAGATAGTCCTGATATAAGACACGTATCTGGGACTCTCTAAGGTCAGCTGCGAGAGTCGCAGACCATATGAGACTTAAGCTATCATAAATAAGTTTGGTGGGGGGTGTGTTATGTAGTCTTCTATTCCAAGCCGCTGAAAGTTTCGACTGTGCACCCTTGATTTTATTGGGTATCAGTGTACTGTAGATGGTGGATATGGCAAAATTACTTAGTTGAAACTGTGTGACTGTCTGGGCCATAGGCGACCTATCCCAGAACGTCTCACAGCTCTGCAAAATGTGGTTGATGTATTGCCGGACCTGAAAGTAGGCAAATCTGCTAGTGTATGGTATTAAATTTCTGCATACAGTTTTAAAAGGTAGGACTGACTTAGTGGTGGTGTCTAGCAATTTATCTATATTATCTACACCCAAGGATTTCCATGTAGTGAAGACAGGGTACATTAAGCCAGGTTGAAATCTAGGGTTTCCCACAATGGGGAGGTCTTTAGTGTGTCTGGGGTCCCAAGCCAAGGCTTTAGTCATTACTCTCCAACCCAAAAGAATGTCTTGAAACATAGGGTGATGTTGAACAATAGTTGGCAGTTCAGACAAAGTAGCATGCAGCAAAAAGGAGGGAGACACCCGACTTAGCAAGGCCCCTTCCAAGTTGGCACTGGGGAAGTGCTGGGTATTCAGTTTCCAGTCCAGTGCGAACTTTGCCAGGGAGGCCCAATTATAATAAAGGAGGTTTGGCAGGCCTAGTCCACCCTTCAAATATGGGAGATATAATTTATGTATGCCTATCCTAGGTCTACCCCCTTTCCATAGAAAGGTACAGAACATATTATTCAGAAGTGATATAGCTCTTCGTCGTAATAGGAGGGGAAGGATTTGCATAAGGTATAGGAGCTTTGGTAAGACCATCAGTTTAATAATGTGTACTCAGCCCATTAAAGAGAGCGGTAAGTTCTGCCAGTTAGTCAGGTCAGCTCTAACTTGGTGGATAATAGGGGTTATGTTTTGTTGATACCATTGTTTTGGGTTAGCGGAGATGTGAATGCCCAAATAAGTTTGGTGGTTGTCAACCGTGCAGAAAGGGTATAATTGTGCTGTGTCTTTTGTTTTAAGATTTAGCCATAGAATTTCTGACTTTGAGATATTTATCTTGTAGCCCGAGAATTCTCAGAATAGCTGAATTGCATCTAGTATTGATGGGATATAAGTCTGTGGGTCTGATATAAAAAGCAGCATATCATCTGCGTAAAGGGCAATTTGGAGTTTATGAGAATTCAAGTTAATGCCAGGGAAAACTGTTCGTAAATAAATCATCAATGGTTCTAGTGCCAAGTTAAATAGGAGTGGGGAAAGCAGGCATCCCTGACGGGTTCCTCTCTGGAGGTGGACTGGAGGGGAATAAAGGTTGTTAATCAGTAAATAGGCCACGGGATTGGAGTAAACATTTTTAAGGAATTAAATGAAATTACCCGATATCCCGAAGCCCTCCATAGAATGAAATAGATGGGCCCACTCCACTCTATCGAAGGCCTTCTCTGCATCTAGGGACAACAGAAAGGCCTCCGGGACAACACGGATCGTTTCATCCTGTCTTGCCTGCCAGTGATGGGTTACTGTGTGAAGGACTGTTCGAATATTGGCCACTGATGACCAATAGGCTGTGAAACCCGCTTGATCCGGGTGCAGGACACAAGGAAGGATGTGTTTGTCGATTGGCCAGGATTTTGGTCAGTAACTTATAATCGACGTTTAAAAGGTATATGGGCCTATACGACTCAGGAATAGTGGGGTCTCTGCCAAGCTTATGTATAACTGTAATGTTAGCTGCAGAGAAGTCGGCAGAAGGGGCATGTTTGTGTGTAAAGTAATGATCAAACAGTGTGGTTAGTGTTGGGGACACTTGATCAGATAGGAGCCTATAAAATTCGGCAGGGAGCCCATCCAGGCCAGGGTTTTTTTCCGAGAGCAAGTGACTTATTTGTTTGGAGAACCTCTTCTTGGAAATTGGGGCGTTTAAAGTGTCAATTTGGTCGGCCATTATCTTGGGGAGAGGGATTTTGTCCCAGAATGCTCTTTGTGCATTTTCTTGGGCTGGCTGCGATTGATATAATTAAGTTGTCGTCAGTTGTGTGTTATAGTGTTCCTCCTTATTATTATAAACACGTTTCTGTTTGATAGGTATGCAATTATATCCCCTCTAAGGACTGCTTTGGCCGCTTCCCAGAATACAGTTGGTGTGTTTATATGCACTCTATTATTCACCACAAAGTCATCCCACTGACTCGTTAGATACATATTAAAGTCAGGAGATTTCATAAGTTTAGTTGGGAAGCGAAATATCTGTTTGTTAGTTGGCTGAGGAGACTGTAAGAGAGTCATAGAGATAGGGGCGTGGTCTGAAATGGTAATATTATAAATCTTAGCATCTGTGATCAGTAACTCCAAGGAACTAGACGTAAGGAATAGATCAATTCAGGATAACGTGTTATGTGCCTGAGAGGCACAAGTATAATCTCTACCTGTGGGTTGCGTTGTTGCCATATATCCTGCACTCCTAATGAGTTATAGAGGGAGCAAAACACTTTAAGGGGAAATACCATGTCTCTCTTAGATTTGAGCGGAGCAGAACCAGTCCGGTCTCTGAATCTATCTAAGTCTGGATTGGGTGTTAGATTGAAATCTCCAGCTATAACAAGCTTGGTGTCCAGAAATTTAGCCAGGGCGGCAGTAAGTTTGCACCAAAATTTGGGTGCTCTTTGGTTAGGGCAATAAACATTGCACAAAGTGTACCAATCCCCTTGCCATCTTAACTTAACAATAATAAAACTCCCTTCGGGGTCCACTATTTGCTCACCTATTTGGTATTCTAGGTCTTTACATATAAGGATAGCTACCCCTCTACTAGAGTTGTTATAGGGAGCGCTAAAAACCTCTGAGATCCATCTAACCTTAAGCTTGTCGTGCTCGAGGGCATTAAGATGAGTCTCCTGTAGGAGCATGATATGGGCTTGGAATTTCCTTAGGTGTGTCAGGATAGTTTTCCTTTTAATGGGGGAGTTAATCCCTCTCACATTTCAGGACAAGAACTTTAACACCATCTAAGATTCTGTGGGAGCGAGTCTAGACAGCATGACAAAGAATAATTCTGTGCCATCACATTGGGAAGTGTACAGAAATAACCGCTCCAGTGCTTTCCTCTGACATTAAAACTACAGCCTATAACCAAAACAATAAAATCATCAACAGTATATAATCCTCACTATACAGTATAATACAATACCAGTCTATATTGCAGTCTTCTTGAGTCCACATTCAAAGTTCTCTTTTAAGGATCCATATTTTGACCATTGGTCAGACAAGGACAGTTTCCTGATCCAGAAAATCTTGAGCGTCCCTGGGTGAATCAAAGAACTTAAATCCCTGGGAGGTGCAAAGTTTTAGGCGAGCTGGGAACACCAGGACAGCTTGACGTTTTTCTTTATGCAGTGTGCTACATAGAGGAGCAAAGTCTTTGCGTTTCTTTGCGACTTCTGATGAGTAATCTTGGAAGAGATAGAGCCTCTTATCATCATACAACAGCACCCTTTCCTGTCACTGACGGCCTGTCACCTCCAATCCGATGTGCTCTTTCTACTTTTAGTGGTATATATTCAGCTGGTACATTTATCAGGCTAGGGAGCGAGTGTTCTGCAAAGCAGAGTAACTCTGTGGGGCGGACCGTTTCTGGCAGTCGCACCAATCTAACATTGTTCCTGTGGGAACGGTTCTCCAGATCATCAACCTTTTGGTGGAGATATAGGTTCTGTTGTATCAAATTTTTAATCTGAGTTGCTGAAGAGTTATGGCTGTCTTCCAGATCAGAAATTTGCTGCTCCGCGCCAGCTAGCCTTGAGTTAAATTGCTTCACCTCGGTTGTCAGGGTGTCCATGACTTTCTGTAGGTTATCCAGCTTAGTTAACAGTAAGGAGCTGATTTGTTGCTCTCCAACCGGAGGTCCACTTTCTGTGCGAGGAGGTGTCGAATTTACTGGGGAGACAGCTGGAGTAGGATCAGGGGGTTGTTTTGCTCTCTTATCCTGTTGGGCTTTACTTCTATTGGGCATTTTTTAGGTAGTTATGTACTTTTCCATACACCCTCACAATTTATGCACTGTACTAATGAAGACCAACAGTGCTGTCCAGCCTACGGACCTTTTTGAAGCAGTCTGAGATTGCTGTAGGTAACCCCTTCTATTAATGAGATCTGACCCACACCCACAAAAGTATGGACTGCAGCTAGATACTTTGGAATCCAGTATCTCTGCTCAGTTTTATGCTGTATAGATCCAAAGGCTATTTTATAGGCGCTGCAATTAAGTGATTGCTTCCTTTCCTCCCTTCCTCTCTCTCTCTCTTTTTTTTTCTCCTTTTTTTTTTGTTCTTCCTTCCTTGTTTTGTGAAAAATGCCAGGTGATAAGGTGAACCTCACCAGGCAAAACTGTAACAATTGCTCTGCTTGTGAATGCCCATGTGATTTTCAGTGTATTAATGTCTATATAGGCCTTTTAAATGCGTTGGTAACGTTGGTTAAATTAGGAGGGGAAACCCTGCCTTCTAGGTGTGGGTTAATACAGGCTACTTTGTATATTATAAAGTTATGTCTTTTCTTTTTAGAGCGAACTTGCCTCACTACTATGCTGCTCAAAAAAAGTTCAGAGACTACGTCATGTATAAGATGTGATGTAAATCACCCATTGCGATACACGTTGGTGATGAGTTAAGTTAGGCCTTGTATGCCACTTAGCTGGTTTCTGGGCTATTTCAGTTGATTTATTCTCTTTATACAGCCTCTGATAGGGTGCTCTCTCCTCTGTGTCGTTGTGATACTACTGGGTGTTATACCCGCTCAGCCCGGCTATATATATATATTTTTTTTTTTCCCCTGTGAGGTTGTACACTTACTGTGTCTGCGCAGCTAACGGCGGTAAAATGGCGGCCTCCCGCTACTTAGGCCAAGAGAGTGTTGTAGTCTCGCACTAGCGCCGTCCCCAATCTTCCTCCTTGAATTCCACTCAGTGCAAGAATGGTGAGTACACAATGCTTCATCACTGTTTTGGTACACTTCACATTCATAGAACTAGGACTTCTTGAAGCCCCCCAATAGAATTTCTATACCACGTCTAATGTAAGTTTATTCCATGAATCAAACCTTTCAGTGATGTTTTCTACCAAATCTACTGAATACTTTGTCTCACCTTTAAGTCCCTTTCAATACACTTGAATGTTTCTATAATATCACTTCTCTCTTGTAAACTATATATATTTTTTAGACCATGTACCATTTCAGTAGCCCTCCAGTGAACAAATTCTAGTATATTTGTATCCCTCTGGGGATCTGGCCTCTAAAGCTGTGCACAATATCCAAGATGAGGCCCAATTAGTGATCTGTAAATGGCATAAGAACTTTCCTATTTCTGCTGCAAATACCTCTACCTATACAACAAAGAATTCTGCTGGCTTACTTGCTGCACTACTGCATTTTTTTTAATGAAAATTCAAATCACCAAAATTATTTCTGAAGTCTTGTTTATCTTTTGTAATTGTCAAAAAAAAGAGTCATTGAGTCTGTCTTTTTATATTCATACTTTTTGGGGAACAAGATCTCACTGAGCATGTGCAAAAGCTCACAGGGTATACGTATGCTAGTCTGTTATTGGCTGATGTGTGTCACATGATACAGGGGGCCGGAAAATGAGAGAGAAAAATAAAGTTGCTAGAAAAAAAATAATCTAATTGCTTATTTATAATTTAGAGTAGGTGTTATTGCTTTGTCTTTTTATTATGTACTTGTTAATTATGTAATTCTACTGCATTGAATGGCCCTTTAAATCATAGAAATGTGTCCAATCCTTCAATGTTTATATCACTCAACCCCCCCACCCCCGAACATCAAACTATTACACCTTTTTGTATCCTTCTCTATAGCCCTTTGCTGATATTACTTCTATATGCTACACAAAACAAGCCCCTGGTTTTGGTTTTAACATTTGAGAGTTTTTTTATTTATTAAAAATAGTAAACAACATTGCCAAACATTGGCTAGTCCAGTTAGTTATTAGGTGTCTTGGCAAATGCTGGGCAGCATGAGAATATGGTCCCTGGTACATACCCAGCTAGTAGTAGTGAAGCTGAATATTCTCCTCCTCCCTTCCATACCCCTCAACTACTTGCACTCAACAGTGTGAGATTAGTGACTGACCTGGGCCAATAACGGTAAGGCTGAAATTAATTCAGTACGTGTGTGCATGTAATTACATAACTGAGGCAGCTCTCCCACATAAAGGGACTTTAAGCACCTTGTATATACCACAAGATATTCCTTTGTTTTGCTATAGAAGGACATTTTCTTTCTAAATGGAAAGAGTCCACAGCTGCATTCATTACTTTTGGGAAATAAGAACCTGGCCACCAGTAGGAGGCAGACACCCCAGCTAAAGGCTTAAATACTCCTCCCACTTCCCTCATCCCACAGTCATTCTTTGCCTTTCGTCACAGGAGGTTGGCAGAAAAGTGTCATAAGTTTGTTTTGTCTTTTATGGAGGGTAGTACTCTTCGTCATGGGACGGGAGCTTTAAGTAATCCTATCAGCCCCTCAGTGAGGGCCTGGATGAAAGTTCGAGTCCGGAGATGCAGGATGAGTCTTTCTAAAAACCATCTCAACTCATATTAACAGCTCCACTAGTAATCAGCATTGTCGAACTTCGCTTCGCTGCCTGCTTTCTTCTCTCAAGTCCATGACTTAGGCACTGCTACTATTCGTCACACTTGAAGGGCCGCGTTCCTGTTCCACGGCATAGATTCCGGTAAGATCGTTTCATTTTACTTCATCAGAATGTACTGTAACTTTTTGTTTCCTGTAAGGAACTATCTTGCAGGACTTATTAAGTGAGGCTCCTTGGGTATCTTGAAAGCGAGTGTTAATATCTCCCGAGGGGGATTATTGAACGGGGGGGGGGCTTTAATCATGTTTGTTATGTGATTCAATCCGCTTATGTGTAGTGTTAACTGGGCTCTTGGCTAGAACATAAAGGCCTTTGGTAGTGACGCGACCTTATGGTTGGGCGCGCTTTTTGGACTGTAAGGTTCACCATGTGACTGGACGTGTTTATGTTCTGGTCTTCCATTTCCGCATTCCTGACTGTGTGGCGACTGAAAAATTAGAGTCTGCTAGTGTCTAGTTCTAGGAGGTGGCGAGTGCCCCAGCCATTGTGGGTGTCAGGTGCCGTTTAAGTTTTTTTTCTTTAGTCCATATTATTTAATTCTCTATTTAGTTATGGAGGATTCTGATGCTGAGACTGTTCAAAATTTCGAATTCAGATTCTTCGACTTGTGAAGAATATGAATTGGCCCTGTTGACACAGGTCAATCAGTTATGTTAGATATGCCATAATAGAGCGCCCTGTTCCTTGGGTTCGGGTAATCAGGGGTCTGCTAAGCCATCCGCCTCTGGGGGTTCTGTCCTCCGAGAGGAGTGTTCCCTACCGCTCCCTACTACTACACATGTGGGTAACCCAGATTGTTTAATCGTTTTCGCTTTCACATATTTTTGGCGATTATGCGTCTGCAGAGTCCAGACGTTTATTTGCGTTTGTGCTCGTGCCCGATTGTCCCAGGTCTACCGGCCTGGGGTGGGCCTATACATTTCCTTGCGGTTGCAGCTGTTCCTGAGTGTTGTGCCTTTCGTTACAGAGTAGTGCGTCTTCGCGTTTTACTCGCACGTTTTTGAGTTATTGAAGGACCCTATCCTTAATGGATATGGAAATCTGCAGTATTTTACTTCGAATGGCTCACCTCATTAGACATGAGGGGATGACGTAATCTCCAAGTGGTCTGCTTATTGAGATCTTTCCCAGTTTTTTGTTAGAAGATCAGGGTTCTGTTTGGCTGGTTCTGCGGGTATGTCTGTTTTCTTCCTGGACGTTAACCTACGGGTTGCCTTATAATTTTTTATTTTCGAGTATGTGTTTCCTTCGGGAACTTCTGGGATTGATTCTCTCTGGTGGAGCGCTGAGTGCTCACAATTATTATTTGTGTGTTTTCTTGTCTTTCTTTACAAGTTCAGCTCTCTAAACGGGATCCGTATGGCAGGAAGGATTGTGTCAGTACTTATTCAGCCTTCAATCTGGTTGACCAGGTTAGTGGAGTTCCGCTGCATCACTCTTTTTGCTCCAATTTCCTCAGGGCTTAGAGTTTCTTTCCCCTCTTGGGAGGGTTGGGGGTTTAGCACCTCCTTACTGCCGTTTTGGGCGGTTTGGCCATTCAAAGGCTCTGGAATTGTCCTTGGACTTGTTCCTGCTGTGCTTCTCTTCTTGAGACCTTTCGAACTTCGTCCGTTCCTCGGGTTCCTTTGGGGGACCTGGTTCCCTTTGGGAGTTGGTTCCTTTGTAGGGACACGGGCAGTGTGGTCTCCTCGGGCTCTGTTTAGGATTCTTCCCCGGAGCTGTGAGATGCTCCGCATCCTTCTTCATCTTCTCCTCTGATTTTAGGCGGGTGATGTGGAGACTAGCCTTGTTCGAGTGGCTTTGCCCTCGAGGTATCCCCTTGTTCGTGGCTCTAGTGACATTGTTTCGGTCTTAGCTTCCTTAGCTTTTTGGAGCGTTGGACTCTGGCAAGGGGTGGTCTCGTCTTTTGGTCGGGACTTGCGAGTTTCTCTTTGTCCATTTTACTTTGGACATTGTATGGTTATCTTCCGGGGGTCGGTTTTTTATACCAGACGGGGGATTTCAGTTTCCGGGTTCGGACCTCCTCGTTCTGGTTTTTCTGGTGGCTGAGGGTCTCACTCAGCGCTTCCTTTGTGGATCCTGTTGCGGGTTGTACTGGACTGTTAGGATCTTGAGCTGGTACGGTGTTCCCCAGTTCCAGGAAACTTGGGCTGTGTCCTTTGGTTAGGCTAGTTGAACTGGTTGAGGCCGGTGAGGTAGCTCAGTTGGTAAATGCCCTGACTACAAGAAGCCTGATTAAAAGGTCCAAGGTCACAGGTTCAGATCCCGGCAGGGCCGGCTCAGCCCTTCATCCTTCTGAGGTCGATAAAATGAGTACCATTAAATTTGGTCGTTTTTTTTTTGGGTGCCGATGCCCCTTGGGCCTTCGCCTTGGTCGGCTTGCTGAAATAGTGGAATGGCTTTGCTGCTCTGCTAGCAAGGGGGTTCGCTATGAAACCACTGCAGGTATGGCACCTTGCCTGGTGCTAGCAAGTTCAAATCTTCAGGGGATTCCTTCCAGATCAGGGTGTTTGGAGATCTGTTCTCTCGGTGCAGCTTATGGCTGTGTCCTGGGGGCCGGGTCTTTGTCCTTAGGCCCTTGTTTGGGGGGGGCTTATATCCTTCTCTCGGAAGTGTGGTCCCTATCTTAGGGCTTCTACTGTCTTCAGGAGGTTGGGACAGACGGGTTAACCTATTTGGAGAGAGGTACACTCTCTGGGTTGTTCTGTCCATCTGGAGAGTTGCTGGCTCCACCTTGAGTCTGTTGGGCCTTTAGCTAGATCTCTAGGTCTACGGCCTTCTCGACGGTCTCCATGTGGGGTTTTGGGTTGGCATCTGAGCACTGTTTTAATGGCTGTGCCAGTTTTCCTCTCGTTTTTTGAGCTGAGGTTTTCTTTTACAAAGATATGACGAGTCCACGGATTTCATCCTTACTTGTGGGATTTAGCCTCCTGCTGACAGGAAGTGGCAAAGAGCACCACAGCAGAGCTGTATATATATAGCTCCTCCCTTCCCTCCCAATCCAGTCATTCTCTTTGCCTTGTTAGTACTAGGAAGAGGTAAAGTGAGGTTTTAGTTTTTATTTTCTTCAATCAAGAATTTTTTATTTTAAAATGGTGCCAGTGAGTACTATTTTTCTCAGGGAGAAAATTGTCAGTTCCTTACTTCCTAAGAGGAGTGGGGGCATTTGGTTTTCTGTACTGATGTTGATGATCTTAAGAAAGGTTGTCTAAGATCCATGATAGTTCCCACAGCATCTGAAGGTAGTGAAAGAAAATCTTCAGTGTGGAGAACGATGTCTTGCTACAAGCAACTTTGAGGTATGTTCAGTCCTTTTAGTTTTCTGGGAGACTTGATGTACAGAACAGGCTGACATTTTTACCTTATTGGTAGGGGTAAGCAGTATACATTATGTGTAAAGTGTTAATGTACCTGGAATCCTTATTTTTTATTTTATTTTGACAAAGTTTGTACAATGTTCTTTGTTTTTATTTTGGGCTTATTTTAGATGCTGGGAGTTGCGTTTTTTTCTTTAAGTTTGTAGGGTACAGTGTTTAGGGAGTACCTGATGTTATAGAGGGCACATGGCTATATTATCGGACATGTTTTTGTATATTCAGACCCATGCGGGTCTTGTTGAGCTTGTATAATGCCCACGGTGGGCGTGGCCTTGTTTCGCGCGATCAGGACGTTAGACTCCTGATCTGTTGTGGGGCCTACATTATCCGGAGCTGCTAAAGACCTGAAACACACTTCTAGAACGGCAGCTATGTTCATTCTGGGGGCAGGTAGAGCTGTGGCGTGGTGCAGAGGTTTAATAAAGTATTATTTTTTATTTATGTCACATATCTTTTTGATCAGTCTTACTTTGCAAATTATACAATACTGTTAGAATGTTTGGGACACTTATAGTAGGATTTTTATTACCATAAAACTTTTTTTTTTTTTTAAGTTTTCAGAAAAATTGTTGCACTTTTAAAATTTAAAGGTGCAGTACAATTTTTTTGCTGCATTATTTTCTGGCTATAATATAATTCAGAGATAAAAACATAATTTATGTAAGAACTTACCTGATAAATTAATTTCTTTCATATTGGCAAGAGTCCATGAGCTAGTGACATATGGGATATACAATCCTACCAGGAGGGGCAAAGTTTCCCAAACCTCAAAATGCCTATAAATACACCCCTCACCACACCCACAATTCAGTCAGGGTGATAAAGAAAGGAGTAGAAAGCATCATCAAAGGAAATTTGGAAATAATTGTGCTTTATACAAAAAATCATAACCACCATAAAAAGGGTGGGCCTCATGGACTCTTGACAATGAATTTATCAGGTATGTTCTTACATAAATTATGTTTTCTTTCATGTAATTGGCAAGAGTCCATGAGCTAGTGACATATGGGATATCAGTACCCAAGATGTGGATCTCCACTCAAGAGTCACTAGAGAGGGAGGGAATAAAAATAAAAACAGCCATATTCCGCTGAAAAAATTAATCCACAACCCAAAAAAATAAGTTTATTTTCATTTTTGAAAGAAAAAAACTTAAATCAAAAGCAGAAGAATCAAACTGAAACAGCTGCCTGAAGAACTTTTCTACCAAAAACTGCTTCCGAAGAAGCAAATACATCAAAACGGTAGAATTTAGTAAATGTATGCAAAGAGGACCAAGTTGCCGCTTTGCAAATCTGATCAACTGAAGCTTCCTTCTTAAAAGCCCACGAAGTGGAGACCGATCTAGTAGAATGAGCTGTAATTCTCTGAGGCGGAGCCTGACCCGACTCCAAATAAGCTTGATGAATCAAAAGTTTCAACCAAGAAGCCAAGGAAATAGCAGAAGCCTTCTGACCTTTCCTAGGACCAGAAAATAAAACAAATAGACTGGAAGTCTTCCTGAAATCTTTAGTAGCTTCCACATAATATTTCAAAGCTCTTACCATATCCAAAGAATGTAAGGATCTCTCCAAAGAATTCTTAGGATTAGGACATAAGGAAGGGACAACAATTTCTCTACTAATGTTGTTAGAATTCACAACCTTAGGTAAAAATTGAAAAGAAGTCCGCAAAACTGCCTTATCTTGATGAAAAATCAGAAAAGGAGACTCACAAGAAAGAGCAGATAGCTCAGAAACTCTTCTAGCAGAAAAGATTGCCAAATGAAACCATACTTTCCAAGAAAGTAGTTTAATGTCTAAAGAATGCATAGATTCAAATGGAGGAGCTTGTAAAGCCTTCAGAACCAAATTAAGACTCCATGGAGGAGAAATTGACTTAATGACAGGCTTAATACTAATTAAAGCCTGTACAAAACAGTGTATATCAGGAAGTATAGCAGTCTTTCTGTGAAATAAAACAGAAAGAGCGGAGATTTGTCCATTCAAGGAACTTGCAGACAAACCCTTATCCAAACCATCCTGAAGAAACTGTAAAATTCTAGGAATTCTAAAAGAATGCCAGAAAAATTTATGAGAAGAACACCATGAAATGTAAGTCTTCCAAACGCTATAATAAATCTTTCTAGAGACAGATTTACGAGCTTGTAACATAGTATTAATTACTGAGTCAGAGAAACCTCTATGACTTAGAACTAAGCGTTCAATTTCCATACCTTCAAATTTAATGATTTGAGATCCTGATGGAAAAACGGACCTTGAGATAGTAGGTCCGGCCGTAACGGAAGTGGCCAAGGCGGACAACTGGACAGCCGAACCAGATCCGCATACCAAAACCTGTGTGGCCATGCTGGAGCCACCAGCAACACAAAAGACTGTTCCATGATGATTTTGGAGATTACTCTTGGAAGGAGAACTAGAGGCGGGAAGATGTAAGCAGGATGATAACGCCAAGGAAGTGTCAGCGCATCCACTGCTTCCGCCTGAACATCCCTGGACCTGGACAGGTATCTGGGAAGTTTCTTGTTTAGATATGAGGCCATGAGATCTATCTCTGGAAGACCCCACATCTGAACAATCAGAGAAAACACATCTGGATGGAGAGACCACTCCCCTGGATGTAAAGTCTGGTGGCTGAGATAATCTGCCTCCCAATTGTCTACACCTGGGATATGCACCGCAGAGATTAGACAGGAGCTGGATTCTGCCCAAGCAAGTATCCGAGATACTTCTTTCATAGCTTGGGGACTGTGAGTCACACCCTGATGATTGACATAAGCCACAGTTGTGATATTGTCTGTCTGAAAACAAATGAACGGTTCTCTCTTTAGCAGAGGCCAGAACTGAAGAGCCCTGAGAATTGCACGTAGTTCTAAAATATTTATTGGTAATCTCGCCTCTTGAGATTTCCAAACCCCTTGTGCTGTCAGAGATCCCCAAAGAGCTCCCCAACCTGAAAGACTCGCATCTGTTGAGATCACAGTCCAGGTTGGCCGAACAAAAGAAGCCCCTTGAACCAAATGATGGTGATCTATCCACCATGTTAGAGAGTGTCGTACATTGGGATTCAAGGATATTAATTGTGATATCTTTGTATAATCCTTGCACCATTGATTCAGCATACAAAGCTGTAGAGGTCTCATGTGAAAACAAGCAAAGGGGATCGCATCCGATGCTGCAGTCATGAGACCTAAAACTTCCATGCACATAGCCACTAAAGGGAATGACTGAGACTGAAGGTGCCGGCATGCTGCGACCAATTTTAAACGTCTCTTGTCTGTTAGAGACAGAGTCATGGACACTGAATCTAGCTGGAAACCTATAAAGGAGACCCTTGTCTGAGGAATCAAGAAACTTTTTGGTAAATTGATCATCCAACCATGTTTCCGAAGAAACAACACTAGTTGATTTGTGTGAGATTCTGCAGTACGTAAAGACTGAGCTAGTACCAAGATATCGTCCAAATAAGGAAACACCGCAATACCCTGTTCTCTGATTACAGATAGTAGGGCACCCAGAACCTTTGAAAAGATTCTTGGAGCTGTTGCTAGGCCAAATGGAAGAGCAACAAATTGGTAATGCTTGTCTAGAAAAGAGAATCTCAGAAACTGAGAGTGTTCTGGATGAATCGGAATATGAAGTTATGCATCCTGCAAGTCTATTGTGAACATATAATGTCCTTGCTGAACAAAAGGCAGAATAGTCCTTATAGTCACCATCTTGAAAGTTACTCTTACATAACGATTCAAAATTTTCAGATCCAGAACTGGTCTGAATAAATTTTCTTTCTTTGGTACAATGAATAGCTTTGAATAAAACCCCAAACCTTGTTCCTGAGAAGGAACTGGCATGATTACCCCTGAAGACTCCAGGTCTGAAACACACTTCAGGAAAGCCTGAGCTTTTACTGGATTTACAGGGATACGTGAGAGAAAAAATCTTCTCACAGGAGGTCTTACTCTGAATCCTATTCGATACCCTTGAGAGACAATGCTCTGAATCCAATGATTTTGGACAGATTTTATCCAAAAATCCTTGAAAAACCTTAATCGACCCCCTACCAGCTGAGCTGGAATGAGGGCCGCACCTTCATGCAGACTTAGGGGCTGACTTTGGTTTCCAAAATGGCTTGGATTTATTCCAATTTGAGGATGGCTTCCAATTGGAAGCAGATTCCTTGGGGGGAGGATTGAGTTTTTGTTCCTTATTATGACGAAAGGAACGAAAACGGTTATAAGCTTTAGATTTACCCTTAGGTTTTTTATCCTTAGGCAGAAAAACTCCTTTTCCCCCAGTGATAGTTGAAATAATAGAATCCAACTAAGAACCAAATAAATTATTATCTTGGAAAGAAAGAGATAGTAATCTAGATTTAGATGTCATATCAGCATTCCAAGATTTAAGCCACAAAGCTCTTCTAGCTAATACAGCTAAAGACATGGATCTAACATCAATTTTGATAATATCAAAAATGTCATCACAAATAAAATGATTAGCATGTTGCAGTAAGCAAATAATGCTAGATATGTCAGAATCCAATTCTTGTTGCGCTAAATTCTCCAACCAGAAAGTTGATGCAGCCGCAACATCAGCCAAAGAAATAGCAGGTCTTCGAAGATGACCTGAATATAAATAGGCCTTCCTTAGATAAGATTCAAGCTTCCTATCTAAAGGATCCTTAAAGGAAGTACTATCCTCCATAGGAATAGTGTTAGGTTTAGCAAGAGTAGCAATAGACCCATCAACTTTGGGGATTTTTTCCCAAAACTCTATAGATTTTGCCGGTAAAGGATACAATTTTTTAAACCTTGAAGAAGGCATAAAAGAAGTACCTGGCTTATTCCATTCCCTAGAAATCATATCAGAAATAGCCTCAGGAATAGGAAAAACCCCTGGAGAAACCACGGGAGGTTTAATAACAGCATTTAAACATTTATTAGACTGAACGTCAATAGGACTGGTTACCTCAATATCCAAAGTAATTAACACTTCTTTTAATAAAGAACGCATATACTCTATTTTAAATAAATAAGTAGATTTGTCAGTGTCAATGTCTGAGGAAGGATCTTCTGTCTCAGATAGATCCTCATCAGAAGAGGATAAATTATTATGTTTTTGGTCATTTGAAATTTCATCAGCTAAATGAGAAGTTTTTAAAGACCTTTTACGTTTATTAGAAGGTGGAAATGCAGACAAAGCCTTCAGAATAGAATCAGAAACAAATTCTTTAAAATTTACAGGTATATCATGCACATTAGAAGTTGAAGGAATTGCAACTGGCAATGTACTATTACTGATGGAAACACTATCTGCATGTAAAAGTTTATCATGACAACTATTACAAATGACATTCAGTGAAATAATTTCTACAATTTTACAACAAATGCACTTAGCTTTGGTAGAACCGATGTCAGGCAGCAATGTTCCAGCAGAAACTTCTGAGACAGGATCAGATTGGGACATCTTGCACAATGTAAGAGAAAAAAACAACATATAAAGCAAAATTATCTATTTCCTTATATGACAGTTTCAGGAATGGGAAAAAATACAATAGCATAGTCCTCTGATAGAGAAAAAAAGCAAGAGGCAAACATACAAGGGGTATTGAAATAAAGAAAAAGTTTGTTGCCAGTATGACGCACAACATAACGTAAACATTTTTGGCGCCAAAAATAACCGGAAATGACACACTCACGTCACTAATGACGCCGCCGTGTGAAAGGTCTCGGCGTCACGTATGACGCCGGAAATGACGAAGTTGCATCATAAACTTATTTTTTCGCGCCAAAAAATATTTTCGCGCCAAGAATGACACAATAAAGTTTAGCATTTGACGCACCCGCGGGCCTAATACCTGCAATTGCAAGAAGTAGTCAATTGAAAACAAGACTAAACCCCAGGTAAGAAATAAATTTCTTAAAATGTTTATATTCCCCAAATATGAAACTGACAGTCTGCAGAAGGAAATACATGAACCTGACTCATGGCAAATATAAGTACAATACATATATTTATAACTTTATATAATTTGCATAAAGTGCCAAACCATAGCTGAGAGTGTCTTAAGTAAATGAACACATACTTACCAAAAAGACATCCATCCACATATAGCAGCCAAACCAGTACTAAAACAGTTATTAGTAGAGGTAATGGTAAATTGAGAGTATATCATCGATCTGAAAAGGGAGGTAGGAGATGAATCTCTACGACCGAAAACAGAACCTATGAAATAGACCCCCGTTAGGGAAATCATCGTATTCAAATAAGTGATACTCCCTTCACGTCCCTCTGACATTCGCTGTACTCTGAGAGGAATCGGGCTTCAACAATGCTGAGAAGCGCATATCAACATAGAAATCTTAGCACAAACTTACTTCACCACCTCCATAGGAGGCAAAGTTTGTAAAACTGAATTGTGGGTGTGGTGAGGGGTGTATTTATAGGCATTTTGAGGCTTGGGAAACTTTGCCCCTCCTGGTAGGATTGTATATCCCATATGTCACTAGCTCATGGACTCTTGCCAATTACATGAAAGAAAGATTGTTTTATAAACGACTAAATTTGAGATTGCTAATCTGTTTAACATGTCTGACTCTGAGGAGGAAACTCATTGTTCTATGTGTTTAGATGCCACTGTGGAACCCCCTCTATCTTTTTGTCTTTCGTGTACTGAGAGGACCTTACTTTGTAAAGCACAGATTTTATGTAAAGAAAATGTGCCTAAGCATGATTCTCAGTCTGAGGAGAAGCAAGGTATACCGCTAACTTCTCCCCAAGCGTCACAATCTTTAATGCCCACTCAAGCGACGCCTGGTTCTTCTACCGTGTCTAATTCATTTACTCTGCAGGATATGGCTGCAGTTATGTCAACTACCCTTACAGAGGTATTATCTAAGTTGCCAGTGTTACAGGGTAAACGCAGTAGGACAGAGGTCAATTTGCATGAGCCTTTTGATGCGTTGTTAGCTATTTCCGATGTACCCTCACAGGGATCTGAATTGGGGGTCGGGGAACTTCTGTCTGAGGGGGAGCTTTCCGATTCGAGAAGTGCATTACCTCAGACGGACTCGGACGTTGTGTCCTTTAGATTTAAGCTTGAGCACCTCCGTCTGTTACTTAGGGAGGTTTTAGCGACTCTGGATGACTGTGACCCTATTGTGGTTCCACCAGAGAAATTGTGTAAGATGGACAAATATTTAGAGGTCCCTGCATACACTGATGTTTTTGCAGTTCCTAAGAGAATCTTAAGAGGGAATGGGACAGACCAGGTATCCCGTTTTCTCCCTCTCTCCTAATTTCAAAAAAATGTATCCTATATCTGACACTGTTCGGGACTCGTGGCAAACAGTCCCTAAGGTGGAAGGGGCTATATCTATCCTGGCTAAGCGTAAAACTATTCCTATTGAGGACAGTTGTGCTTTTAAAGACCCCATGGATAAGAAATTGGAGGGTCTTCTAAAGAAATTGTTTATTCATCAGGGTTTCCTTTTACAACCAACGGCCTGCATCATACCAGTTACTACTGCGGCAGCCTTTTGGTTTGATGCTTTAGAAGAGTCTCTTAAAACTGAGACTCATTTGGAGGATATTTTAGACAGAATTAAGGCTCTTAAGCTGGCTAATTCTTTTATTACAGATGCCGCCTTTCAGATTGCTAAGCTGGCAGCTAAGAATGCTGGATTTGCCGCCAATCTAATACAACAAGGCTTCACCTGTCTTAATAACTGCTTCACATATAGGCAAATTCATAGCTTTATTACGACTCACAAACAATCTCCAAATATGACTAGACCACTAACTATGAGCAATTATATATCAAGAGCCCCCCAATTCGACATACACTATCGATGATATACAAGATTCTAATCACCCCATTCCCAGGGCATCCTCTTCCATACCTAGAAAGCTGGGGAAAAGATATAGGAATAACAATTCCACAACATACAGGCATGAATATAGTCCAAACCACACTAAAAACTTCCATCTCCACAGCCACTATGGAAATGAACCTGAAAATACTTCATAGGTGGTATTATACACCTCAAAAAATTCACTGATTATATCGATGTGGCCACGTTAATAGTGGCATGATTCACATGTAGTGGTGGTACACAGTTATTCAAAATTTTTGGAGATCAGTTGTTGCTGAAGTAGAGGATATGTTGGAACTCCAATTTCCACTGGACCCACTGCTTTGGCTACTGAATAAACCTAAGATAAGACATAAGCCCTCTCTTAAATTATTTTTTATTATGTCTAATAGCGTGAAGTTTTTAATAGCTAAAAATTGGAAATCAAAAGACCCACCCACTATTGAAATATGGGTACAAAGGGTATCTTGAGTCGATCCATTTAGAAGAGATTTATTATCTGAAATACGATAGATTACATATATACTCAGATATCCTGACAACATGGGAATCATACATTAAGAACAGATAATTTCGTTTTAAACTCCCAACTGGCAGTGATGGGAATAGTGTCAAGAATACAACGTAGTCCTATAGGCCGTTTACTGACACGTAGACAAATGAGAATATTCAGAAGACAATTTTATTTCACATAAATCTACGTATAGAAAATAAGATGAGATCGTTCTTATATCGACGTGGGTTGCACCGGTCCAAAGTTAAGTTGTTTCATTAAAAATTGATTGGCTCAAAAGTCTTTATGTACAGTGTCAAGCTCCTTATGTATTGAATATGGAGCTGCGTCTCCAAAATCTGTAACTTTCATTATTTACATAATAAAGCTAATTTAAAAAAAAAAAATGCTGGATTTGCCATTTTAGCGCGTAGAGCGTTATGGTTAAAATCTTGGTCTGCTGATGTGTCATCTAAGTCTAAGCTTTTGGCTATCCCTTTCAAAGGGAAACCCCTATTCGGGCCTGACTTGAAAGAGATCATTTCTGACGTTACGGGGGGTAAGGGTCATCTCCTACCTCAGGATAGAACTGCTAAACTGAGGGGTAAACAGAATAATTTTCGTTCCTTTCGGAACTTTAAAGGAGCCCCCTCTTCTTCCACCAAGCAGGAAGGGAATTTTGCACAGGCCAAGGCCGTCTGGAGACCCAACCAGGCTTGGAACAAGGGTAAACCCAAGAAGCCCGCTACTGCTACCAAGACAGCATGAAGGGGCGGCCCCCGATCCGGGACTGGATCTAGTAGGGGGCAGACTTTCTCTCTTTGTCCAGGCTTGGGTAAGAGATGTTCAGTATCCTTGGACACTGGAAATTGTGTCCCAAGGGTATCAGCTGGAATTCAAACATTCTCTCCCAAGGTGGAGGTTTCTTCTTTCACGGTTGTCTGCAGACCAGACAAAAAGAGAGGCGTTCTTACGTTGTGTAAAAGACCTCTCTACTATGGGAGTAATTCTCCCGTTCCAAGACTGGAGCAGGGACAAGGGGTTTTACTCAAATCTTTTTGTGGTTCCCAAAAAGGAGGGCGCGTTTTGACCTATTTTAGATCTAAAGAGTCTAAACAAGTTTTTCAGAGTCCCATCCTTCAAAATGGAGACTATTCGCACAATTTTGCCGTTGGTCCAGGAGGGTCAATATATGACTACCGTGGATTTGAAGGATGCATACCTTCATATTCCTATCCACATGGATCATCATCAGTTCCTAAGGTTTGCCTTCCTGGACAAACATTTTCAGTTTGTGGCTCTTCCCTTCGGGTTGGCCACAGCACCCAGGATCTTCACAAAGGTTCTAGGGTCCCTTCTGGCGGTTCTCAGGCCGCAGGGTATTGCAGTGGCGCCTTATCTGGACAATATTCTGATCCAGGCGTCGTCTTACCATCTGACAAAGTCTCACACAGACATGGTCCTGTCCTTTCTGAGGACTCATGGGTGGAAGGTGAATCTGGAAAAGAGTTTAATTCCACAGACCAAGGTTCCCTTCCTGGGAACTCTAATAGATTCCATATCCATGAAAATCTTCTTGACAGAGGTCAGAAAGTTAAAGATTCTGAATACATGCCAAGCCCTTCAGTCCAATCCTTGGCCATCAGTGGCCCAGTGCATGGAGGTAATTGTATTAATGGTGGCGGCAATGGACATCATTCCATTTGCTCATTTTCATCTCTGACCGCTACAGCTGAGCATGCTCGGACAGTGGAATGGGGTTTATACAAATTTGTCTCCTCAGATAAATCTGGAACAGGAGACAAGAGACTCTCTTCTTTGTTGGTGTCTCAGGATCATCTGTCCCAAGGGACGTGCTTCCGCAGACCATCGTGGGTGATAGTAACGACGGACGCCAGCCTTCTAGGTTGGGGTGCAGTTTGGAATTACCTGAAGGCTCAGGGTGTGTGGACTCAGTCGGAATCACTTCTTCCAATCAATATTCTGGAATTGAGAGCAATATTCAATGCGCTTCAGGTGTGGCCTCAGTTGGCTTCGGCCAAGTTCATTTGCTTTCAGTCAGACAACATCACGACTGTGGTTTACATCAATCATCAGGGAGGAAAAAGGAGTTACTTAGCGATGACAGAGGTATCCAAGATAATTCGGTGGGTGGAGGCCCACTCTTGTTGTCTGTCAGCAATCTACATCCCAGGAGTGGACAACTGGGAAGCAGACTTTTTAAGCAGACAGACGTTTCATCCGGGGGAGTGGGAACTCCATCCGGAGGTCTTTGCCACCCTGATTCTCAGATGGGGCAGACCGGAATTGGATCTTTTGGCGTCTCGTCAGAATGCCAAGCTCCTGAGATACGGATCCAGGTCAAGGGATCCTCAGGCCGAACTAATAGATGCCTTGGCAGTGCCTTGGTCGTTCAACCTAGCTTATGTGTTTCCACCATTTTCTCTCCTTCCCCGGGTGATTGCACGGATCAAACAGGAGAGGGCTTCGGTAATTCTAATCGCGCCTGCATGGCCTCGCAGGACTTGGTATGCCGATCTGGTGGACATGTCCTCTCTGCCACCGTGGAAGCTTCCATTGAGGCAGGACCTTCTCATTCAGGGACCCTTCCAGCACCCAAATCTAGTTTCTCTACAATTGACTGCTTGGAGATTGAACACTTGATTTTATCTAAGCGGGGGTTCTCTGATTCGGTCATTGATACTTTGATTCAGGAACGTAAGCCTGTTACTAGAAAGATCTACCATAAGATATGGCGTAAATATCTTTTTTTGGTGTGAATCCAAGGGCTACTCATGGAGTAGAGTTAGGATTCCCAGAATTCTGTCTTTTTTCCAAGAAGGATTGGAGAAAGGGTTATCAGCGAGTTCCTTAAAGGGACAGATCTCTGCTTTGTCAATTTTGCTACACAAACGTTTGGCAGCTGTTCCAGACGTTCAGTCTTTTTGTCAGGCTTTAACCAGAATTAGGCCTGTGTTTAGACCAATTGCTCCACCCTGGAGTTTGAATTTAGTTCTTAGTGTTCTTCAAGGGGTTCCGTTTGAACCTATGCATTCCATAGATATTAAGTTATTATCTTGGAAAGTTTTGTTTTTGGTTGCTATTTCTTCTGCTCATAGAGTTTCTGAGCTCTCAGCATTACAATGTGATTCGCCTTATCTTATCTTCCATTCTGATAAGGTGGTTTTACGTACCAAACCTGGTTTCTTTCCTAAGGTTGTTTCTAATAAGAATAATAATCAGGAAATCGTTGTTCCTTCATTATGTCCTAACCCTTCTTCTAAGAAGGAGCGTAAGATGCATAACCTGGACGTGGTCCGTGCCTTGAAGTTTTACTTGCAGGCGACTAAGGATTTCCGTCCATCTTCATTATTCATTGTTTATTCTGGACAGCGTAGGGATCAGAAAGCTACGGCTACATCTCTTTCTTTTTGGCTGAAGAGTATCATCCGTCTGGCATATGAGACTGCTGGACAGCAGCCTCCTGAACGAATTACGGCTCATTCTACTAGGGCTGTGGCTTCCTCATGGGCATTTAAAAATTATGCTTCTGTTGAACAGATTTGCATGGTTGCAACTTGGTCGTCTCTTCATACTTTTTCAAAATTTTACAAATTTAATACTTTTGCTTTTTCTGAGGCTGTTTTTGGGAGAAAGGTTCTTCAAGCAGTGGTGCCTTCCGTTTAGGTTCCTGTCTTGTCCCTCCTTTTCATCCGTGTCCTATAGCTTTGGTATTGGTATCCCACAAGTAAGGATAAAATCTGTGGACTCGTCATATCTTTGTAAAAGAAAAGGAAATTTATACTTACCTGATAAATTCATTTCTTTTATGATATGGCGAGTCCACGGCCCACCCTGTCATTTTTAAGACAGGCATAATTTTATTTTTTCAAACTTCAGTCACCTCTGCACCTTTGGCTTTTCCTTTCTCTTCCTAACTTTGGTTGAATGACTGGATTGGGAGGGAAGGGAGGAGCTATATATACAGCTCTGCTGTGGTACTCTTTGCCACTTCCTGTCAGCAGGAGGATAAATCCCACAAGTAAGGATGAAATCCGTGGACTCGTCATATCGTAAAAGAAATAAATTTATCAGGTAAGCATAAATTTCCTTTTTCTGGTCCCCTGGTTTCAGACCTGCCGATGCTTGGGCTGGCCCGGCTGGAGGTAGGTCTTGAGATCCGTTGGTCTTCTCAGATCTTGGGGGCACATTGGTCCTCATTGAGGTTCTGGGCTCTCGTTTTATTTTCGAGACCTATGTGTAGGTCTGGTGGTTTCGGTTGCCTAGAGTGTGCCTTCTGTTGTGGAGGTTTAGCACTCTACCTTTTGGTAGCTGCTTCTTGCAAGTATTTCTTTTGTGTCATCCTGAGGATGGCTGCGTGTTCTTGACTAAGGTGTTTACCTTTGACTGGGTCTGCTATTTTTATTTTTGCCTGAATACTTCAGTGTTGTGAGTTCGAATGATGTTTGGTCTCCGTTTTCCGTTGTTCCTAGGTGCTGGTTGTCTTGCTGCCTGGCAATTGCAGGGTTACTCTTTGATTCCAGCTGCTGCTGTTTGCGCCTTGATTGTGTGCTAGCTTGCTGTTCCAATCCTTTGCAGACTGTTGGGAGAACCTTTTCTCTGTTCTGCTACCTGGTTCTAAACCTTGTGGTTTCTATTTAGATTGGGTGGTTTCTACTTAGATTGGGCATTGCCTCCCCTTGTTGTCAGGACCCCTTTAGGTCTTGCAAGCTTGGTTTGATTTGGGAATTTTCCCTTTATGGCGTTTGTGGTAACCTTTCGGTTTCCATTTGGTTCTTCCTTGTCTTATTCCTTTGGCAGTTTTGGCTGGGGTTCCCTTTGCTAGTAAAGGGTGTGTGGTGGAGGACCGACTGTTGGGCGACGGTGTCTCCCGGACGACTGTTGGCTGAGTTGAGTCTGATGTTGCGGTCTCTAGCTAGGCTTCTGGGCTATCTGCTGGTCAGTGTCCTTGGGGTCTTTTCCCTTCCGGTTTTCCCGGCTTCGGACGAAGCTGGGTTTTTTGTTGGGTAGTGGTTTTCAGGCCTGGTGCCCTCAGAATGGACCTCCTATTGTATCCTCCTGTTTTGGCATTCAGTGTCCTCTATAGCTTGGGAATTGTTTTCCCAAAAGTAATGAATGCAGCTGTGGACTCTTTCCATTTAGGAAGAAAAACATAAATTAAAATAAATTGCTTGCCTGATAATTTTCTTTTCTTCCGATGGAGAGAGTCCACAGCTCCCCACCCGTCTCTTTTTTATGTGGTGCGTCTTTGTTTTTATTCTTCTGGCACCTTTTCACCCTGATATTTCTTTTTCTGTTTCTTCTTCCTCGGCAGAATGACTGGGGGATGAGGGAAGTGGGAGGAGTATTTAAAGGGACAGTCTACACCAGAATTGTTATTGTTTTAAAAGATAGATAATCCCTTGTTTACCCATTCCCTAGTTTTGCATAACCAACACAGTTATATTTATATTTTTTTTTACCTCTGTGATTATCTTGTATCTAAGCCTCTGCAGACTCCCCCTTTATTTGTTCTTTTGACAGACTTGCAGTTTAGCCAATCAGTGATGGCTCCCAGGTAACTTCACGTGCACGAGCACAGTGTTATCTATATGAAAAACATGAACTAACACCCTCTAGTGGTGAAAAGCCTGTTACAATGCATTCTTAAGAGGCGGCCTTCAAGGTCTAAGAAATTAGCATATGAACCTCCTAGGTTAAGCTTTCAACTAAGAATACCAAGAGAACAGAAAAATTGGTGATAAAAGTAAATTGGAAAATTGTTTAAAATTACATGCTCTATCTGTATCATGAAAGTTTTTTTTTTGGACTAGACTGTCCCTTTAAGCCTTTGGGTAGGGTGTCTTTGCCTCCTCCTGGTGGCCAGGTTCTTATTTCCCAAAAGTAATGAATGCAGCTGTGGACTCTTTCCATCGGAAGAAAAGAAAATTATCAGGTAAGCATAATTTTTTATTCATCAAGTCTAAGCATTTTAGAACAAATAAACATCCTTTTTAATTGCAGTTGTTTTTCAGTAGTCAAACTCCACCCATCATTTGTCATATTTGGAGGAGCCAAACTGGGCTCTAGTCTGCACAACAACAAACTCTAGGCTTTTATGGCCATATATGGAGGGGCCAAACATCTTTTTAGCCATAGAAGTGGATTTATCAACATTAGAAAGCATTGTTTGTTTACACTAAACAAAAACAAAACAACAAAAAACTAAGCTAACTAAAAAAACAACTCAAGAAGAAAGGTCACAGGTTCAGAAGAAAAAAAATGGGGGGGGGGGGGGGGGCTTGGCTTTGAAGAAAATGTACCAAGAGATTTTGTTTGACATATTTCACCCTTGTATGGAATTGACCAAGACTTGTATCTCGTTGATGCCATTGTAAAATAGAAACCAGCAAATGAGATTGTGCCCAAATGTGAAGAGAGCACCTTATTTCTGCACTTAAAGGGGCAGTAAACACGTTGTAATATAAAATGTATACTTGTGCATAGCAAAACAAAACTGCATTATACTTTCAATATTTATTATGCCCCCTTTTCTGTTAATTTACGTCTGATAATTGTGTATTTTGCTATCCTGAAAACTGAAAGAGCACATGGCATGCTTCATAAGCCTTACCTTGTCACATGACTCTCCCTAATGTGCAGTTTCATTCCTGCTGTAGCCAAACAAAGGAGATAGTTTATATTATAGTGGCAACCCCTATATATATAAATATATTTATATTTGCATAGACAATTTGTTTGGCACGACCGTTTGTGCTTATGATCAGCTTACATAATACTTTACACAAAGGGTTATGCAGCAAATTAAAATGCTATGTGTATAATACCTTTTTTTCACTAGGCTCTCACTATGTTTTCCTAATATGTGTATATATGCATAGAGGAGCTGATAGTATTTTCAATTAACCTGATTTAGAAACCTGCTTAGAATATTCTATCTGCATTCTATTTCAAGTCATACAATAAAATATGAGAGACAGAAAAGAAGCAACCCCTAAGCACTTGGAGGTAGGAAAAATAAATAAATTACAAAGTCCCCTAAATATAACCTATAATTACACTCATAAAACATAACCTTTATTTGTAAAAAATTAAAAGCTTAGGTAAAAGCATTTAAAATGGGGTGGGAAAATAGGCCTTTGATAAAGCTTTATGTGCAATGTGCATCAGGCTTTCATGGTGAGTCCAGTGCCCTTGGAGACCGTTTAGTTTATTAATTTTTCTTGATTGTGTTAACTTGTTTTTTTTTGGTTTTTTTTTAAATCTTCTTTATTAAACTCCAACAGATTTATAAATTTTTGATAATTTCCAAAACAAAGAATAAACAGTCAAAGAAACATCAGCAAGCAAAGAAAAAAGAAGAGGAAAAAAAAATATGAGTTAAATTCCATTCTGTCATTCCTAAATAATTATAATTTCTCTGTTGGAGTATATTTTATCCCCATTTTGAAATTATTTTTAAGTTCATCAAATGCTATAATACATTTTCTCTCTTGATCCACGAATTGTATAAGTCTGTTTAATCCTGAAGCGTGCCAATGTTTAAACACCGCTGAGTCTGTGCCTGCCTGAAATTTAGGATTACCTATTAAGGGTAAATATTGAGATATCTGGCAGTTAAAATCCAAGATCTTTCCTATTTTGTTCCAGGCCCTCAAGGGATTTGAGAACATTTTAAGTGCTCTAATATTAACTGGCCACTCTTTAAGTTCACAGTGTAGGAGAGCTATAGGTGTGTATGGATAGCAAATTTTCTCTTCTAATTTGTTGTTCAAGACATAGTCTCTAGAACAGATCCAATCCACCGTTATTCGCGCTAAGAACGCCAGATTATATAACCTTATGTCTGGCAATGCAAAGCCTCCACAAGCTTTAGGAGATGACAATTTGGTCAGGGAGATTCTGGGTCTTGCTTTTTGCCAGATGAACCTCCGAAGTAAGCTATTAATTACTCGTATGTCCATTTCCAAAAGCATTATCGCCGTGTTCTGTAGAACATATAACAATTTTGGAAAGAGGACCATCTTAAAAAGTGCTATCCGTCCGGAAATGGAGAGTGGCAAACTCTCCCAGTTTCTGAGCTTTTCCTTGAATATTGATATAATTGGTAGGATGTTAAGCTTATAAAGATCTTTAGGATCACTCGGGATGTGGATACCCAAATATTTAAATGAGTCTTTTACTAATCGGAAGGGAATATTACTGGGAGAGGAACTGTTTTTCTTAAGCCATAGTAATTCTGACTTTGTAGTATTTACTTTATATCCCGAAAAGGACCCGAATTGATCAATAATTTGTAGTAATTTAGGAAGATTTTTTTTACTGTTTGATAGATATATAAGAATGTCATCTGCATATAGGGCTAACTTTATTTCATAATCCTGTATTTTTAATACCTTCTAGTTGTTGCCTGATCGCAGTTGCCAAAGGTTCAATGCAGATGTTAAAGAGGAGAGGAGAAAGGGGGCAACCCTGACGGGTCCACCTGCCCAGTACTATCTGGGATGACAACAGGTTATTTACGATTAGCCTTGTATAAGGCTGTTTAGGCTGATTGTGTTAACTTGTTTTTTTTATGGGTTTTTTTTTTTACTGTTTTCATGGATACTAGCATGGGAACACCCAGTGCTTTTTAAATAATTGCGGTGGAGTGTCACGAAAGTGTTAGCAGATTGCCACCCCTTTCTGGCTCCAGTGCAGAGTATTTAATGGTCATAGATAGATTTGTGTAAGGGACTTTTTTGTGTTTCATGCCACAAATTGTAATAGGGATAGTTACTCCTTTTGTGCTTTTTCCCATAATAGCGATTATATTTTTTTTTACTGAGCGCTGGGCCCGCCAGTATTTAAATTTATATATAAATATTGTAATGCTTTTACCTATATTTTTTACTTTTTCACTAATAAAGGTTATGTTTTACGTTTTATGTAATTATTTTATATTGTGGGGACTTTGTAATATTTTTTTTCTACCTCTGAGTGTTTAGGGATGCTTCTTTTCGGTCTCTCATATTTTTTGTATTATATTTCCTTGCATCCAGCACCGCCCTGGTGGGCTGCTTTTTTCTTTTGTCCACTAGGGTTACTTTATTGGAATTTCCACCAGTTTTTCTTTTCTTGATTCATCTTTTACAAGTCACCCTTACTGTTCAGTTATCCATTTTAATAATGCCCTATAAACTAGTCCCCCTATCCAGTTGTTTTTCAGTGAATAACACTGCAGCTTTTGTGAATTTAGTTTTCTTTATGCCCCATATACAAGTGGAGTACAAAATATTAGAGCTGTTGAGCACTAATGCCACTTAAGTTAAATCAATAATGCTCTTATTCTTGCGCTCATATTACAAGTTAAACAAAAAAATGGTTGCGCCCAAGCCAAATACTCAGATAATGTAGCCGTGCTAATTTCCTCACCTCATGCTACAAAACATTGTTCTGGATTTTGCTTGAGAGTTAAGTCAGCATGCTTTAAGGTGTTAGACTGTGAATGGTTCAAAGGTGCCACATACGTGCCTGCGCACGCACAATTACCAATACACACATATACATATATGTATTAATTTACACATGTATGTGTGTATGTGTATGTATATATATATATATATATATATATGTGTGTGTGTGTGTGTGTGTATGTGTGTGTGTATGTGTGTGTATATATATATATATATATATATATATATATATATAGTGTAATTTTTTATTTTAAAATGTTTTACATGTGTTTTATTATACTCCTTATTCTAGCCCTAACACTTTACTTCAGGTCTTCAGGCGAGCCAAATTTTTAGCGTGTAACAAATATCTCACAACTTATAATATGAAGGATGTTTAGGACAGCCACAGTATCAATTAAAAGTATATGGTGTGCTAAAAAATGTTGGCCGTGCTAAATATTCTTTGGTAATTCTGTTTTACCATTATTTTATAATACCAGATTGTGAGCTGATCTGAGCGTAAATAAACAAGTGCTGTCCAGTGTACTGAACCAAAAATCGGCTGGCTCCTTAGCTTAGATGCCTTTTTCAAATAAAGATAGCAAGAGAACGGAGATAAATTGATAATAGGAGTAAATTAGAAAGTTGCTTAGAATTGCATGCTCGTTCTGAATCATGAAAGAAAATGTGGGTTTAGTATCCATTTAAAGGAATAAGAAAGTCAAAATTAAAGGTACAGTCTACACCTATTACCCAGTTTTGCTAAACCAACTCAATTATATTAATGTGTTTTACCTCTGTGATTACCTTCTATCTAAGCCCCTGCAGACTGCCCCCTTATCTCTGTGCTTTTGACAGACATGCCGTTTAGCCAATCAGTGCAGACTCCTAAATAACTCCACGGGAGTGAGCACAATGTTATATCTATATGACACACATGAACTAGTACTGTCTAACACTGAAAAACTTTCAAAATGCTAAGAGGCTGTTTCAACGGTTTAGAAATCAGTTTGAGCCTACCTAGGGTTAGCTTTTTAAAAATACCACCAAGGGAACAAAGCAAATTTAAAGGGTCAGTAAATTCAGACGTTGTAAAAGCTAACGCTAACCTCCTCTATCCTTACATTAGAACCGCATTGTTAAATTTTTCAAAATATTAATTCTAACATGTTTTATGAAATATTGATTATTGAAGCCTAACTGTTAATCAACGTCCGTTCTCCAACCCCTCCATGGCATCTCAAATGTGGGCGGTATAGGCCGACTCTGTACTTCCCACATGCAAATAATGTGACGCCCAGTTTTCCTCCAACTGAATACATTTGGCACATGCGCTATTATATACAATCTTGCAAGCATCGATCGCTTGCCGTGAACGTAGGATTTTAGGCATGCGCATAACTAAGAATAGAGGTAACCAGAAGTAGATGTCATTGTGTGCACATTCACATAGCTGGTACATAGCATGACAGATATCACCACTATAGGTTGATCGTTAATTCTTCAAATATAGGGGGGGAAAAGCGGCGGTCCTGGAGGCGGACAGTGAATTCACAAGGGGTAAAAGTTTGACTAGAAAATATATAGGATAAAAAAAACTTTTTACAATTTGATGAATGAAACTTATGTTAAATACATGTTGCACTGTCCCTTTAATGATAAAAGTCAATTGAAAGTTGTTTAAAATGTCATGCCCTATCTGAATCATGAAAGTTTAATTTTGACTAGACTGTCTCTTTAAACATTCATTATTTAGACAGAGCAAATTCACTTCTATTATCAAATTTACTTTGTTATTTTTTTTGTTAAAAAATGTACATATCCTCAGCTAGCTGATGATTGGTGGTTTCAAACATTTGTATCTTGTCATTGGCTCACCCAATGTGTTAAGCTAACTTATAGTAGTGGCTTATATAAGAACAGAAAGATCTGCACTAGGAGTCGCCCTCTTCCTTCTTTTCAATTTTATAGTAGTGGCTGCTCATAAGCTTACTTTGTGTGTTTAATCCCTTTTGCAGGGGTTAAATGTGTAGTTATTCAAGCAATAGTACAATAATATAATGATCTAACATGTCCGAGCATTTTCTTTTTGCACTTTTATTTCCATTTAAATATTCCAACTGAATTATAATATATTTCTCTTGTTAGGTGTATCCAGTCCACGGATCATCCATTACTTGTGGGATATTCTCCTTCCCAACAGGAAGTTGCAAGAGGATCACCCACAGCAGAGCTGCTATATAGCTCCTCCCCTAACTGCCATATCCAGTCATTCTCTTGCAAGCTCTCAACATAGCTGGAGGTAGTAAGAGGAAAGTGGTAAAATATAGTTAGTTTCTCCAACATAGGTGTGTCCGGTCCACGGCGTCATCCTTACTTGTGGGATATTCTCTTCCCCAACAGGAAATGGCAAAGAGCCCAGCAAAGCTGGTCACATGATCCCTCCTAGGCTCCGCCTACCCCAGTCATTCTCTTTGCCGTTGTACAGGCAACATCTCCACGGAGATGGCTTAGAGTTTTTTAGTGTTTAACTGTAGTTTTTTATTATTCAATCAAGAGTTTGTTATTTTGAAATAGTGCTGGTATGTACTATTTACTCAGAAACAGAAAAGAGATGAAGATTTCTGTTTGTATGAGGAAAATGATTTTAGCAACCGTAACTAAAATCCATGGCTGTTCCACACAGGACTGTTGAGAGCAATTAACTTCAGTTGGGGGAACAGTGTGCAGTCTCTTGCTGCTTGAGGTATGACACATTCTAACAAGACGATGTAATGCTGGAAGCTGTCATTTTCCCTATGGGATCCGGTAAGCCATATTTATTACGATCGTAAATAAGGGCTTCACAAGGGCTTATTTAGACTGTAGACTTTTCTGGGCTAAATCGATTCATTATTAACACATATTTAGCCTTGAGGAATCATTTTATCTGGGTATTTTGATATAATAATATCGGCAGGCACTGTATTAGACACCTTATTTCTTAGGGGCTTTCCGAAAGCATAAGCAGGGTCTCATTTTCGCGCCGGTGTGGCGCACTTGTTTTTGAGAGGCATGGCATGCAGTCGCATGTGAGAGGAGCTCTGATACTTAGAAAAGACTTTCTGAAGGCGTCATTTGGTATCGTATTCCCCTTTGGGTTTGGTTGGGTCTCAGCAAAGCAGATACCAGGGACTGTAAAGGGGTTAAAGCTTAAAACGGCTCCGGTTCCGTTATTTTAAGGGTTAAAGCTTCCAAATTTGGTGTGCAATATTTTTAAGGCTTTAAGACACTGTGGTGAAAATTTGGTGATTTTTGAACAATTCCTTCATGTTTTTTCGCAATTGCAGTAATAAAGTGTGTTCAGTTTAAAATTTAAAGTGACAGTAACGGTTTTATTTTAAAACGTTTTTTTGTACTTTCTTATCAAGTTTATGCCTGTTTAACATGTCTGAACTACCAGATAGACTGTGTTCTGAATGTGGGGAAGCCAGAATTCCTATTCATTTAAATAAATGTGATTTATGTGATAATGACAATGATGCCCAAGATGATTCCTCAAGTGAGGGGAGTAAGCATGGTACTGCATCATTCCCTCCTTCGTCTACACGAGTCTTGCCCACTCAGGAGGCCCCTAGTACATCTAGCGCGCCAATACTCCTTACTATGCAACAATTAACGGCTGTAATGGATAATTCTGTCAAAAACATTTTAGCCAAAATGAACCCTTGTCAGCGTAAGCGTGGCTGCTCTGTTTTAGTTACTGAAGAGCATGACGACGCTGATATTAATATCTCTGAAGGGCCCCTAACCCAATCTGAGGGGGCCAGGGAGGTTTTGTCTGAGGGAGAAATTACTGATTCAGGGAACATTTCTCATCAGGCTGAATCTGATGTGATTACATTTAAATTTAAGTTGGAACATCTCCGCATTTTGCTTAAGGAGGTATTATCCACTCTGGATGATTGTGAAAAGTTGGTCATCCCAGAGAAACTATGTAAAATGGACAAGTTCCTAGAGGTGCCGGGGCTCCCAGAAGCTTTTCCTATACCCAAGCGGGTGGCGGACATTGTTAATAAAGAATGGGAAAGGCCCGGTATTCCTTTCGTCCCTCCCCCCATATTTAAAAAATTGTTTCCTATGGTCGACCCCAGAAAGGACTTATGGCAGTCAGTCCCCAAGGTCGAGGGAGCGGTTTCTACTTTAAACAAACGCACCACTATACCCATAGAGGATAGTTGTGCTTTCAAAGATCCTATGGATAAAAAATTAGAAGGTTTGCTTAAAAAGATGTTTGTTCAGCAGGGTTACCTTCTACAACCCATTTCATGCATTGTCCCTGTCACTACAGCTGCATATTTCTGGTTTGATGAACTGATAAAGGTGCTCGATAGTGATTCTCCTCCTTATGAGGAGATTATGGACAGAATCAATGCTCTCAAATTGGCTAATTCTTTCACTCTAGACGCCACTTTGCAATTGGCTAGGTTAGCGGCTAAGAATTCTGGGTTTGCTATTGTGGCGCGCAGAGCGCTTTGGTTGAAATCTTGGTCGGCTGATGCGTCTTCCAAGAACAAGCTACTAAACATTCCTTTCAAGGGGAAAACGCTGTTTGGCCCTGACTTGAAAGAGATTATCTCTGATATCACTGGGGGTAAGGGCCACGCCCTTCCTCAGGATAGGCCTTTCAAGGCAAAAAATAGACCTAATTTTCGTCCCTTTCGTAAAAACGGACCAGCCCAAAGTGCTACGTCCTCTAAGCAAGAGGGTAATACTTCTCAAGCCAAGCCAGCTTGGAGACCAATGCAAGGCTGGAACAAGGGAAAGCAGGCCAAGAAACCTGTCACTGCTACCAAGACAGCATGAAATATTGGCCCCCGATCCGGGACCGGATCTGGTGGGGGGCAGACTCTCTCTCTTCGCTCAGGCTTGGGCAAGAGATGTTCTGGATCCTTGGGCGCTAGAAATAGTCTCCCAGGGTTATCTTCTGGAATTCAAGGGACTTCCCCCAAGGGGGAGGTTCCACAGGTCTCAGTTGTCTTCAGACCACATAAAAAGACAGGCGTTCTTACATTGTGTAGAAGACCTGTTAAAAATGGGAGTGATTCATCCTGTTCCATTAAGAGAACAAGGGATGGGGTTCTACTCCAATCTGTTCATAGTTCCCAAAAAAGAGGGAACGTTCAGACCAATCTTAGATCTCAAGATCTTAAACAAATTTCTCAAGGTCCCATCGTTCAAGATGGAAACCATTCGAACTATCCTTCCTTCCATCCAGGAAGGTCAATTCATGACCACGGTGGATTTAAAGGATGCGTATCTACATATTCCTATCCACAAGGAACATCATCGGTTCCTAAGGTTTGCATTCCTGGACAAACATTACCAGTTTGTGGCGCTTCCTTTCGGATTAGCCACTGCTCCAAGGATTTTCACAAAGGTACTAGGGTCCCTTCTAGCGGTGCTAAGACCAAGGGGCATTGCAGTAGTACCTTACCTGGACGACATTCTGATTCAAGCGTCGTCCCTCCCTCGAGCAAAGGCTCACACGGACATCGTCCTGGCCTTTCTCAGATCTCACGGCTGGAAAGTGAACGTGGAAAAGAGTTCTCTATCCCCGTCAACAAGGGTTCCCTTCTTGGGAACAATTATAGACTCCTCAGAAATGAGGATTTTTCTAACAGAGGCCAGAAAGACAAAACTTCTGGACTCTTGTCGGATACTTCATTCCGTTCCTCTTCCTTCCGTAGCTCAGTGCATGGAAGTGATCGGGTTGATGGTAGCGGCAATGGACATAGTTCCTTTTGCGCGCATTCATCTAAGACCATTACAACTGTGCATGCTCAGTCAGTGGAATGGGGACTATACAGACTTGTCTCCAAAGATACAAGTAAATCAGAGGACCAGAGACTCACTCCGTTGGTGGCTGTCCCTGGACAACCTGTCACGAGGGATGACATTCCGCAGACCAGAGTGGGTCATTGTCACGACCGACGCCAGTCTGATGGGCTGGGGCGCGGTCTGGGGATCCCTGAAAGCTCAGGGTCTTTGGTCTCGGGAAGAATCTCTTCTACCGATAAATATTCTGGAACTGAGAGCGATATTCAATGCTCTCAAGGCTTGGCCTCAGCTAGCGAGGACCAAGTTCATACGGTTTCAATCAGACAACATGACGACTGTTGCGTACATCAACCATCAGGGGGGAACAAGGAGTTCCCTAGCGATGGAAGAAGTGACCAAGATTATTCTATGGGCGGAGTCTCACTCCTGCCACCTGTCTGCTATCCACATCCCGGGAGTGGAAAATTGGGAAGCGGATTTTCTGAGTCGTCAGACATTGCATCCGGGGGAGTGGGAACTCCATCCGGAAATCTTTGCCCAAGTCACTCAACTATGGGGCATTCCAGACATGGATCTGATGGCCTCTCGTCAGAACTTCAAAGTTCCTTGCTACGGGTCCAGATCCAGGGATCCCAAGGCGGCTCTAGTGGATGCACTAGTAGCACCTTGGACCTTCAAACTAGCTTATGTGTTCCCGCCGTTTCCTCTCATCCCCAGGCTGGTAGCCAGGATCAATCAGGAGAGGGCGTCGGTGATCTTGATAGCTCCTGCGTGGCCACGCAGGACTTGGTATGCAGATCTGGTGAATATGTCATCGGCTCCACCTTGGAAGCTACCTTTGAGACGAGACCTTCTTGTTCAGGGTCCGTTCGAACATCCGAATCTGGTTTCACTCCAGCTGACTGCTTGGAGATTGAACGCTTGATTTTATCGAAGCGAGGTTTCTCAGATTCTGTTATCGATACTCTTGTTCAGGCCAGAAAGCCTGTAACTAGAAAGATTTACCACAAAATTTGGAAAAAATATATCTGTTGGTGTGAATCTAAAGGATTCCCTTGGGACAAGGTTAAGATTCCTAGGATTCTATCCTTCCTTCAAGAAGGATTGGAAAAAGGATTATCGGCAAGTTCCCTGAAGGGACAGATTTCTGCCTTGTCGGTGTTACTTCACAAAAAACTGGCAGCTGTGCCAGATGTTCAAGCCTTTGTTCAGGCTCTGGTTAGAATCAAGCCTGTTTACAAACCTTTGACTCCTCCTTGGAGTCTCAATTTAGTTCTTTCAGTTCTTCAGGGGGTTCCGTTTGAACCCTTACATTCCGTTGATATTAAGTTATTATCTTGGAAAGTTTTGTTTTTAGTTGCAATTTCTTCTGCTAGAAGAGTTTCAGAATTATCTGCTCTGCAGTGTTCTCCTCCTTATCTGGTGTTCCATGCAGATAAGGTGGTTTTACGTACTAAACCTGGTTTTCTTCCAAAAGTTGTTTCTAACAAAAACATTAACCAGGAGATTATCGTACCTTCTCTGTGTCCGAAACCAGTTTCAAAGAAGGAACGCTTGTTGCACAATTTGGATGTTGTTCGCGCTCTAAAATTCTATTTAGATGCTACAAAGGATTTTAGACAAACATCTTCCTTGTTTGTTGTTTATTCAGGTAAAAGGAGAGGTCAAAAAGCAACTTCTACCTCTCTCTCTTTTTGGATTAAAAGCATCATCAGATTGGCTTACGAGACTGCCGGACGGCAGCCTCCCGAAAGAATCACAGCTCATTCCACTAGGGCTGTGGCTTCCACATGGGCCTTCAAGAACGAGGCTTCTGTTGATCAGATATGTAGGGCAGCGACTTGGTCTTCACTGCACACTTTTACCAAATTTTACAAGTTTGATACTTTTGCTTCTTCTGAGGCTATTTTTGGGAGAAAGGTTTTGCAAGCCGTGGTGCCTTCCATTTAGGTGACCTGATTTGCTCCCTCCCTTCATCCGTGTCCTAAAGCTTTGGTATTGGTTCCCACAAGTAAGGATGACGCCGTGGACCGGACACACCTATGTTGGAGAAAACAGAATTTATGTTTACCTGATAAATTTCTTTCTCCAACGGTGTGTCCGGTCCACGGCCCGCCCTGGTTTTTTAATCAGGTCTGATAATTTATTTTCTTTAACTACAGTCACCACGGTACCATATGGTTTCTCCTATGCTATTATTCCTCCTTAACGTCGGTTGAATGACTGGGGTAGGCGGAGCCTAGGAGGGATCATGTGACCAGCTTTGCTGGGCTCTTTGCCATTTCCTGTTGGGGAAGAGAATATCCCACAAGTAAGGATGACGCCGTGGACCGGACACACCGTTGGAGAAAGAAATTTATCAGGTAAACATAAATTCTGTTTTTTTCTTCAATCAAAAGTTTATTGTTTTTAAATGGTACCGGAGTGTACTATTTTATCTCAGGCAGCATTTAGAAGAAGAATCTGTCTGCGATTTTCTATGATCTTAGCAGAAGTAACTAAGATCCACTGCTATTCTCACATATGTCTGAGGAGTGAGGTAACTTCAGAGGGAGAATGGCGTGCAGGGTATCCTGCAATAAGGTATGTGCAGTTAAGTTTTTCTAGGGATGGAATTTGCTAGAAAATGCTGCTGATACCGGATTAATGTAAGTTAAAGCCTAAATACAGTGATTTAATAGCGACTAGTATCAGGCTTGCTATCAGAGGTATATACTCTGATTAATGTGCAATATAAAACGTTTGCTGGCATGTTTAATCGTTTTTATATATGCTTTGGTGACTTTGCAGGACATGGCGGCAATCATGGATAATACCCTGTCAGCGGTATTAGCCAGACTGCCTGAATTCAGAGGAAAGCGCGATAGCTCTGGGGTTAGACGTAATACAGAGCGTGCAGATGTTTTAAGGCCCATGTCTGATACTGCGTCACAATATGCAGAAGCTGAGGAAGAGCTTCAGTCTGTGGGTGACGTCTCTGACTCGGGGAAACCTGATTCAGATATGTCTACTTTTAAATTTAAGCTTGAGAACCTCCGGGTGTTGCTTGGAGAGGTTTTAGCTGCTCTGAATGACTGTGACACAATTGCAGTGCCAGAGAAATTGTGTAGACTGGATAAATACTACGCGGTGCCGGTGTGTACTGACGTTTTTCCAATACCTAAAAGGTTTACAGAAATTATTACTAAGGAGTGGGACAGACCCGGTGTGCCGTTTCCCCCCCCCCCCCCCCACCTCCTATTTTTAGAAAAATGTTTCCAATAGACGCCACCACACGGGACTTATGGCAGACGGTCCCTAAGGTGGAGGGAGCAGTTTCTACTTTAGCAAAGCGTACCACTATCCCTGTCGAGGACAGTTGTGCTTTTTCAGATCAAATGGATAAAAAATTAAAAGGTTACCTTAAGAAAATGTTTATTCAACAAGGTTTTATCCTGCAGCCCCTTGCATGCATTGCTCCTGTCACTGCTGCTGCGGCGTTCTGGTTTGAGTCTCTGGAAGAGGCCTTTCAGACAGCTACTTGATTGACTGAAATACTTGACAAGCTTAGAACACTTAAGCTAGCTATTTCTTTTGTTTCTGATGCCATTGTTCATTTGACTAAACTAACGGCTAAGAATTCTGGATTCGCCATCCAGGCGCGTAGGGCGCTATGGCTTAAATCTTGGTCAGCTGACGTGACTTCAAAGTCTAAATTACTTAACATTCCCTTCAAGGGGCAGACCCTATTCGGGCCTGGTTTGAAGGAAATTATTGCTGACATTACTGGAGGTAAGGGTCATACCCTTCCTCAGGACAGGGCCAAATCAAGGGCCAAACAGTCTAATTTTCGTGCCTTTCGAAACTTCAAGGCAGGTGCAGCATCAACTTCCTCTGCTACAAAACAAGAGGGAACTTTTGCGCAATCCAAGCCGGCCTGGAAATGTAACCAGGCCTGGAGCAAAGGCAAGCAGGCCAGAAAGCCTGCTGCTGCCTCTAAGACAGCATGAAGGAACGGCCCCCTATCCAGCAACGGATCTAGTAGGGGGCAGACTTTCTCTCTTCGCCCAGGCGTGGGCAAGAGATGTTCAGGATCCCTGGGCGTTGGAGATCATATCTCAGGGATATCTTCTGGACTTCAAAGCTTCCCCCCCACAAGGGAGATTTCACCTTTCGAGATTATCTGTAAACCATATAAAGAAAGAGGCATTCTTACGCTGTGTGCAAGACCTCCTAATAATGGGAGTGATCCATCCAGTTCCACAGATGGAACAAGGACAGGGATTTTATTCAAATCTATTTGTGGTTCCCAAAAAAGAGGGAACCTTCAGACCAATTTTGGATCTAAAGATCTTAAACAAATTCCTCAGAGTTCCATCGTTCAAAATGGAAACTATTCGGACAATCCTACCTATGATCCAGGAGGGTCAGTACATGACCACAGTGGATTTGAAGGATGCTTACCTTCACATACCGATTCACAAAGATCATCATCGGTTCCTAAGGTTTGCCTTTCTAGACAGGCATTACCAGTTTGTGGCTCTTCCCTTCGGGTTAGCTACAGCCCCAAGAATTTTTACAAAGGTTCTGCGGTCTCTTCTGGCGGTCCTAAGACCACGGGGCATAGCAGGGGCCCCTTATCTAGACGACATCCTGATACAGGCGTCAAACTTCTAAATTGCCAAATCTCATACTGACATAGTGTTGGCATTTCTGAGGTCGCATGGGTGGAAAGTGAAGGAGGGAAAGAGTTCTCTATCACCCCTCACAAGGGTTTCCTTCCTAGGAACTCTGATAGATTCTGTAGAAATGAAAATTTACCTGACGGAGTCCAGGTTATCAAAGCTTCTAAATTCCTGCCGTGTTCTTCACTACATTCCGCGCCCTTCGGTGGCTCAATGCATGGAAGTGATCGGCTTAATGGTAGCGGCGATGGACATAGTGCCATTTGCGCGCCTACATCTCAGACCGCTGCAATTATGCATGCTCAGTCAGTGGAATGGGGATTACACAGATTTGTCCCCTCTGCTAAATCTGGATCAAGAGACCAGAGATTCTCTTCTCTGGTGGCTATCTCGGGTCCATCTGTCCAAAGGTATGACCTTTCGCAGGCCAGATTGGACAATTGTAACAACAGATGCCAGCCTTCTAGGTTGGGGTGCAGTCTGGAATTCCCTGAAGGCTCAGGAATCATGGATTCAGGAGGAGAAACTCCTCCCAATAAATATTCTGGAGTTAAGAGCAATATTCAATGCTCTTCTAGCTTGGCCTCAGTTAGCAACCCTGAGGTTCATCAGATTTCAGTCGGACAACATCACGACTGTGGCTTACATCAACCATCAAGGGGGGACCAGGAGCTCCCTAGCGATGTTAGAAGTCTCCAAGATAATTCGCTGGGCAGAGACTCACTCTTGCCATCTATCAGCGATCCATATCCCAGGTGTAGAGAACTGGGAGGCGGATTTTCTAAGTCGTCAGACTTTTCATCCGGGGGAGTGGGAACTCCATCCGGAGGTGTTTGCTCAATTGGTTCATCGTTGGGGCACACCAGAATTGGATCTCATGGCGTCTCGCCAGAACGCCAAGCTTCCTTGTTACGGATCCAGGTCCAGGGACCCAGAAGCGACGCTGATAGATGCTCTAGCAGCACCGTGGTTCTTCAACCTGGCTTATGTGTTTCCACCGTTTCCTCTGCTCCCTCGACTGATTGCCAAAATCAAACAGGATAGAGCATCGGTGATCTTGATCGTGCCTGCGTGGCCACGCAGGACCTGGTATGCAGACCTGGTGGACATGTCATCCTTTCCACCTTGGCCTCTGCGACAAGACCTTCTACTACAAGGTCCTTTCAATCATCCAAATCTAATTTCTCTGAGACTGACTGCCTGGAGATTGAACGCTTGATTTTATCAAGGCGTGGCTTCTCCGAGTCAGTCATTGATACCTTAATACATGCACGAAAGCCTGTAACCAGGAAAATCTACCATAAGATATGGCGCAAATATCTTCATTGGTGTGAATCCAAGAATTACTCATGGAGTAGGGTTAGGATTCCTAGGATATTGTCCTTTCTCCAAGAGGGTTTGGATAAAGGATTATCAGCTAGTTCTTTAAAGGGACAGATTTCTGCTCGGTCTATCCTTTTGCACAAGCGTCTGGCAGAGGTTCCAGACGTCCAGGCATTTTGTCAGGCTTTGGTTAGAATTAAGCCTGTGTTTAAACCTGTTGCTCCTCCATGGAGCTTAAACTTGGTTCTTAAGGTTCTTCAAGGAGTTCCGTTTGAACCCCTTCATTCCATTGATATCAAACTTTTATCTTGGAAAGTTCTGTTTTTGATGGCTATTTCTCCAACATAGGTGTGTCCGGTCCACGGCGTCATCCTTACTTGTGGGATATTCTCCTCCCCAACAGGAAATGGCAAAGAGCCCAGCAAAGCTGGTCACATGATCCCTCCTAGGCTCCGCCTACCCCAGTCATTCTCTTTGCCGTTGTACAGGCAACATCTCCACGGAGATGGCTTAGAGTTTTTTAGTGTTTAACTGTAGTTTTTATTATTCAATCAAGAGTTTGTTATTTTAAAATAGTGCTGGTATGTACTATTTACTCAGAAACAGAAAAGAGATGAAGATTTCTGTTTGTATGAGGAAAATGATTTTAGCACCGTAACTAAAATCCATGGCTGTTCCACACAGGACTGTTGAGAGCAATTAACTTCAGTTGGGGGAACAGTGTGCAGTCTCTTACTGCTTGAGGTATGACACATTCTAACAAGACGATGTAATGCTGGAAGCTGTCATTTTCCCTATGGGATCCGGTAAGCCATGTTTATTAAGATAGTAAATAAGGGCTTCACAAGGGCTTATTAAGACTGTAGACTTTTTCTGGGCTAAATCGATTCATTATTAACACATATTTAGCCTTGAGGAATCATTTATTCTGGGTATTTTGATATGATTATATCGGCAGGCACTGTTTTTGACACCTTATTCTTTAGGGGCTTTCCCTAATCATAGTCAGAGCCTCATTTTCGCGCCGGTATGGCGCACTTGTTTTTGAGGACAGCATGGCATGCAGCTGCATGTGTGTGGAGCTCTGATACATAGAAAAGTCTTTCTGAAGGCATCATTTGGTATCGTATTCCCCTTTGGGCTTGGTTGGGTCTCAGCAAAGCAGATTCCAGGGACTGTAAAGGGGTTAAATATAAAAACGGCTCCGGTTCCGTTATTTTAAGGGTTAAAGCTTCCAAATTTGGTGTGCAATACTTTTAAGGCTTTAAGACACTGTGGTGAAATTTTGGTGAATTTTGAACAATTCCTTCATACTTTTTCGCAATTGCAGTAATAAAGTGTGTTTAGTTTAAAATTTAAAGTGACAGTAACGGTTTTATTTTAAAACGTTTTTTGTGCTTTGTTATCAAGTTTATGCCTGTTTAACATGTCTGAACTACCAGATAGATTGTGTTCTGACTGTGGGGAAACCAAGGTTCCTTCTCATTTAACTATATGTATTTTATGTCATAAAAAAAAAAAAAAATTTTTTAGTAAAAATGATGCCCAAGATGATTCCTCAAGTGAGGGGAGTAAGCATGGTACTGCATCATCCCCTCCTTCGTCTACACCAGTCTTGCCCATACAGGAGGCCCCTAGTACATCTAGTGCGCCAATACTCCTTACTATGCAACATTTAACGGCTGTAATGGATAATTCTATCAAAAACATTTTAGCCAATATGCCCACTTATCAGTGAAAGCGCGACTGCTCTGTTTTAGAAAATTCTGTAGAGCATGAGAACGCTGATGATATGGTTTCTGAAGGGCCCCTACACCAGTCTGAGGGGGCCAGGGAGGTTTTGTCTGAGGGAGAAATTTCAGATTCAGGAAACATTTCTCAACAAGCTGAACCTGATGTGATTACTTTTAAATTTAAGTTGGAACATCTCCGCGCTCTGCTTAAGGAGGTGTTATCCAATTTGGATGATTGTGATTATCTGGTCATTCCAGAACCACTATGTAAAATGGAAAAGTTCTTAGAGGCCCCGGGGCCCCCCGAAGCTTTTCCTATATCCAAGCGGGTGGCGTACATTGTTAGTAAAGAATGGGACAGGCCCGGTATACCTTTAGTACCTCCCCCCATATTTATAAAATTGTTTTCCTATAGTCGACCCCAGAAAGGACTGATGGCAGACAGTCCCCAAGGTCGAGGGGGCGGTTTCTACTCTACACAAGCGCGCCACTATGCCCATAGAAGATAGTTGTGCTTTCCAAGATCCTATGGATAAAAAATTAGAAGGTCTGCTAAAGATGTTTGTTCAGCAAGGTTCCCTTCTACAACCAATTGCATGCATTGTCCCTGTCACTGCAGCCGCGTGTTTCTAGTTTAATGAGCTAGGAAAGGCGATTATTAGTAATTCTTCTTCTTATGAGGAGATTATGGACAGAATTCGTGCTCTTAAATTGGCTAATTCTTTCACCCTAGACGCCACCTTGCAATTGGCTAGGTTAGCGGCGAAAAAATTCTGGGTTTGCTATTGTGGCGCAGAGCGCTTTGGTTAAAATCTTGGGCAGCGGATGCGTCTTCCAAGAACAAATTGCTTGACATTCCTTTCAAGGGGAAAACACTCTTTGGCCCTGACTTGAAAGAGATTATCTCTGATATCACTGGGGGCAAGGGCCACGCCCTTCCTCAGGATAGGTCTTTTCAAGACCAAAAATAAACCTAAGTTTCGTCCCTTTCGCAGAAACGGATCAGCCCCAAGGGCTACGTCCTCTAGCAGGAAGGTAATACTTCTCAAGCCAATCCAGCCTGGAGACCTATGCAAGGCTGGAACAAAGGAAAGCAGGCCAGGAAACCTGCCACTGCTACCAAGACAGCATGAAATGCGGGCCCCCGATCCGGGACCGGATCTGGTGGGGGGCAGACTCTCTCTCTTCGCTCAGGCTGGGGCAAGAGATGTTCTGGATCCTTGGGCGCTAGAAATAGTCTCCCAAGGTTATTCTCTGGAGTTCAAGGGGCTTCCTCCAAGGGGGAGGTTCCACAGGTCTCAGTTGTCTTCAGACCACATAAGAAGACAGGCATTCTTACATTGGGTAGAAGACCTGCTAAAAATGGGAGTGATTCATCCTGTTCCATTAGGAGAACAAGGGATGGGGTTCTACTCCAATCTGTTCATAGTTCCCAAAAAAGAGAGAACGTTCAGACCAATCTTAGATCTCAAGATCTTGTACAAGTTTCTCAAGGTTCCATCGTTCAAGATGGAAACCATTCGAACACTCCTTCCTTCCATCCAGGAAGGTCAATTCATGACCAAGGTGGATTTCAAGGATGCGTATCTACATATTCCTATCCACAAGGAACATCATCGGTTCCTAAGGTTTGAATTCCTGGACAAGCATTTCCAGTTCGTGGCGTTTTCTTTTGGATTAGCCACTGCTCCTAGGATTTTCTCATAGGTACTAGGGTCCCTTCTGGCGGTGCTAAGACCAAGGGGCATTGCTGTAGTACCTTACTTGGACGACATTCTGATTCGAGCGTCGTCCCTTCCTCAAGTAAAGGCTCACACGGACATTGTCCTGGCCTTTCTCAGATCTCACGGATGGAAAGTGAACGTGGAAAAGAGTTCTCTATCTCCGTCAACGAGGGTTCCCTTCTTGGGAACTATAATAGACTCCTTAGAAATGAGGATTTTTCTGACAGAAGCCAGAAAAACAAAACTTCTAGACTCTTGTCGGATACTTCATTCCGTTCCTCTTCCTTCCATAGCGCAGTGCATGGAAGTGATAGGTTTGATGGTAGCGGCAATGGACATAGTTCCTTTTGTGCGCATTCATCTAAGACCATTACAACTGTTCATGCTCAGTCAGTGGAATGGGGACTATTCAGACTTGTCTCCGAAGATACAAGTAAATCAGAGGACCAGAGACTCATTCCGTTGGTGGCTGTCCCTGGACAACCTGTCACAAGGGATGACCTTCCGCAGACCAGAGTGGGTCATTGTCACGACCGAAGCCAGTCTGATGGGCTGGGGCGCGGTCTGGGGATCCCTGAAAGCTCAGGGTCTTTGGTCTCGGGTAGAATCTCTTCTACCGATAAATATTCTGGAACTGAGAGCGATATTCAATGCTCTCAAAGCTTGGCCTCAGCTAGCGAGGGCCAAGTTCATACATCAACCATCAGGGGGGAACAAGGAGTTCCCTAGCGATGGAAGAAGTGACCAAAATCATTCTATGGGCGGAGTCTCACTCCTGCCACCTGTCTGCTATCCACATCCCAGGAGTGGAAAATTGGGAAGCGGATTTTCTGAGTCGTCAGACATTGCATCCGGGGGAGTGGGAACTCCATCCGGAAATCTTTGCCCAAGTCACTCAACCGTGGGGCATTCCAGACATGGATCTGATGGCCTCTCGTCAGAACTTCAGAGTTCCTTACTACGGGTACAGATCCAGGGATCCCAAGGCGGCTCTAGTGGATGCACTAGTAGCACCTTGGACCTTCAAACTAGCTTATGTGTTCCCGCCGTTTCCTCTCATCCCCAGGCTGGTAGCCAGGATCAATCAGGAGAGGGCGTCGGTGATTTTGATAGCTCCTGCGTGGCCACGCAGGACTTGGTATGCAGATCTGGTGAATATGTCATCGGCTCCACCATGGAAGCTACCTTTGAGACGAGACCTTCTTGGTCTAGGTCCGTTCGACCCACTCCAGCTGACTGCTTGGAGATTGAACGCTTGCTCTTATCAAAGCGAGGGTTCTCAGATTCTGTTATTAATACTCTTGTTCAGGCCTGAAAGCCTGTAACCAGAAAAATTACCACATAATTTGGTATATCTGTTGGTGTGAATCTGCAGGATTCCCTTGGGACAAGGTTAAGATTCCTAAGAGTCTATCCTTCCTTCGAGAAGGATTGGAAAAAGAATTATCTGCAAGTTCCTTGATGGGACAGATTTCTGCCTTGTCTGTGTTACTTCACAAAAAGCTGGCAGCTGTGCCAGATGTTCTAGCCTTTGTTCAGGCTCTGGTTAGAATCAAGCCTGTTTACAAAATTTTGACTCCTCCTTGGAGTCTCAACCTAGTTCTTTCAGTTCTTTAGGGGGTTCCGTTTGAACCCTTACATTCCGTTGATATTAAGTTATTATCTTGGAAAGTTTTGTTTTTGGTTGCAATTTCTTCTGCTAGAAGAGTTTCAGAATTATCTGCTCTGCAGTGTTCTTCTCCTTATCTGGTGTTCCATGCAGATAAGGTGGTTTTGCGTACTAAACCTGGTTTTCTTCCAAAAGTTGTTTCTAACAAAAACATTAACCAGGAGATAGTTGTGCCTTCTTTGTGTCCTAATCCAGTTTCAAAGAAGGAACGTTTGTTGCACAACTTGGATGTAGTTCGTGCTCTCAAATTTTACTTAGCAGCTACTAAGGATTTCAGACAAACTTTGTCTTTGTTTGTTGTTTATTCTGGTAAACGGAGAGGTCAAAAAGCAACTTCTACCTCTCTCTCCTTCTGGATTAAAAGCATTATCCGATTGGCTTATGAGACTGCCGGACGGCAGCCTCCTGAAAGAATCACAGCTCACTCCACTAGGGCTGTGGCTTCCACATGGGCCTTCAAGAACGAGGCTTCTGTTGATCAGATATGTAGGCAGCGACTTGGTCTTCACTGCACACTTTTTCTAAATTTTACAAATTTGATACTTTTGCTTCTTCTGAGGCTATTTTTGGGAGAAAGGTTTTGCAAGCCGTGGTGCCTTCCATTTAGGTGACCTGATTTGCTCCCTCCCTTCATCCGTGTCCTAAAGCTTTGGTATTGGTTCCCACAAGTAAGGATGACGCCGTGGACCGGACACACCTATGTTGGAGAAAACAGAATTTATGTTTACCTGATAAATTACTTTCTCCAACGGTGTGTCCGGTCCACGGCCCGCCCTGGTTTTTTTAATCAGGTCTGATAATTTATTTTCTTTAACTACAGTCACCACGATAACATATGGTTTCTCCTATGCAAATATTCCTCCTTAACGTCGGTCGAATGACTGGGGTAGGCGGAGCCTAGGAGGGATCATGTGACCAGCTTTGCTGGGCTCTTTGCCATTTCCTGTTGGGGAGGAGAATATCCCACAAGTAAGGATGACGCCGTGGACCGGACACACCGTTGGAGAAAGTAATTTATCAGGTAAACATAAATTCTGTTTTCCTCGGCTCGTACAGTCTCTGAGTTATCAGCTTTACAATGTGATTCTCCTTATTTGATTTTCCATACAGATAAAGTAGTTCTGTGTACAAAACCTGGGTTTTTACCTAAGGTAGTTTCCAACAAGAATATCAATCAAGAGATTGTTGTTCCATCATTGTGTCCTAATCCTTCTTCAAAGAAGGAACGTCTTTTACATCATTTGGACGTAGTCCGTGCTTTAAAGTTTTACTTACAAGCGACTAAAGATTTTCGTCAAACATCTTCCCTGTTTGTTGTTTACTCTGGACAGAGGAGAGGTCAAAAGGCTTCGGCAACCTCTCTTTCTTTTTGGCTTCGGAGCGTAATACGCTTAGCCTATGAGACTGCTGGACAGCAGCCCCCTGAAAGGATTACAGCTCATTCTACTAGAGCTGTGGCTTCCACCTGGGCCTTTAAAAATTAGGCTTCTGTTGAACAGATTTGCAAAGCCGCGACTTGGTCTTTGCTTCATACCTTTTCAAAATTTTGCAAATTTGATACTTTTGCTTCTTCGGAGGCTATTTTTGGGAGAAAGGTTCTACAGGCAGTGGTCCCTTCCGTTTAAGTACCTGCCTTGTCCCTCCCTTCATCCGTGTACTTTAGCTTTGGTATTGGTATCCCACAAGTAATGGATGATCCGTGGACTGGATACACCTAACAAGAGAAAACATAATTTATGCTTACCTGATAAATTTATTTCTCTTGTGGTGTATCCAGTCCACGGCCCGCCCTGTCCTGTCCTTTTAAGGCAGGTCTAAATTTTAAACTACAGTCACCACTGCACCCTATGGTTTCTCCTTTCTTGGCTAGTTTCGGTCGAATGGCTGGATATGCCAGTTAGGGGAGGAGCTATATAGCAGCTCTGCTGTGGGTGATCCTCTTGCAACTTCCTGTTGGGAAGGAGAATATCCCACAAGTAATGGATGATCCGTGGACTGGATACACCACAAGAGAAATAAATTTATCAGGTAAGCATAAATTATGTTTTTATTAGTATTTTTAAAAAGTTAGTTGCATTCTAACATTTGTGCACACAATGTAAAGGAAAAAGAATTGTATTTTTATTAAATTGTTTAATCTTTATTATTTTATTTTTCCCAACACTGGAACATAATACCTTTTTTCTGTACAGTAATACATAAATGTTTTTATTGCCACCCATGCAATATGTGATTTTTGCTTTTTCTAATTTTTTTTTTTTTTATTTTTTTTTACTAGCACGCAGAATGGTGAGAAGAAAGCCATAGAATCCAACAATTCAACAAATGTAACACTGGAAAAGTTCATGGTTAAACTGTGTGGACCTCATCAGAAGCAGTTTATTCATGTATTAAACAATATGTGCACTGAAGAACAGTTAATTAACCCAGAAAAAACAATCCGTTCCGATTCTCAAACTTCACCATATAAAATGCATTTCTCAGAAGATTGTCCAGGTCCTGAAGATCATTCCACAGACATGTCTTTAAAATGTTCAGCTGGGACAGGAGGCTGCTCCCTTATTTCTTTCAAACAAGTAGAACATACTGTTGAAAACAAACTTGTTACCTGCAATAAAAGTTCAGAAAAAAGTGCACTTGCATGTACTAAACATGTTGATAATCTATTATGTGAGGCAGATTTAATTAGCTGTTCTCTACGTGAATGTTCAGGAAAAGCCATAACAGAAAATGCTCGGGACCCTACTTTTGATGCAAACTTGACTACAGTTGCAAATGAAGAAAACATATTGCAGGATACTCCCAATACAACACATTTCTCTTCAGATATGAATGACTTTAAATTAAAGCTTGATAACTTACATTCTGAAATTCCAAAAAATGATAATTTGAACAGTTTAGAAAATAACACTTATAGGAGAAGTTCAGTTTGTAAAACCAATTCCTATACCAATTATACCCAAACAATACTAACCAGGCCATGTAAAATAACACCTGGTCTGAGGGTAAATGAATATGATGAGAAATGTGATATAGTTTACATTAGTAAACCTATATCTGAAAACCATTTTGAAAAACAAAGAGCTGTACTATGTTCTCAAGATACACCAAGGAAAACTTCTCACAAGTGTTTTTTCAGTGGTGGATGCTGTGAAGTTTCAACTGTTTGCACTTTGCTTAGAAGTTCTACTGAAAGGGAGAATGGAAACTCTGCTTGTTTAGAAATTAGAAATACTTCTGGAATACCTTCAACAGAAGTTGAATCGCTAGTCTACTTGGAAAACTCAAATACTGATTGCAATTCTTTAAAAATGTTACCCTGCATTGATGCGTGTAGTGAACATATATCTGTCTTCCCATATAATGAATCCAAAATCCAACTTGAAAAAACACAAGGTGTGACAAAACAGCCAGTAGAAAAGGACCATTCTACTGGGACTTTGATTACTCTACTTTCTGTTGTCCCTAAAGAAAAGGAGCAAAACTGTGCTAGATCACAAAACATAAACATCTCACCAATAAACAGTCATGAAGAGGAGTTTCATAAACAGTGTCATGTAGAAAATACTACAAATGAAAACAAAGGGAATAATTTTGTGTTGGTTTCTGAACATGAAAAGGATGTTAACCATTTAGAACAAAATATGCTTAATGGCATTGCTCATTTAAATACTTCATGCCATGATGAGATCATACATACTTGTGTAGATCCTGTCTCCAAAACCTCTTTAGGGGAAAAAATCATTTCAAATTTTGGTGCTGTCATAGAGTCAGATAATACATTTTCTCTAAAAGTAATTGAAAGAGAATCACCAATTATTTTAAAAGACTCCTGTACAAATCCTTTTTTGTCTCTTGTTGTCTCAAACATGCTTACTGTAAAGGAAAGTGATCCTCTTAGTTGTGATACATTGCTTTTTACTGAAACTTCTGCAGATATATGTGATAGAGAAATGGTCAAAGACACAGAAGATGAACAATCCAGTTCCATATTATCCCAAAATAACATCAACATTGAATTGGTTCCAAATGAAAAAACAAAAACTAGAACTTCAGCAACAGAACACAATTGTTTTCCACATGTGAATATGGATGAACCCTTCATAGCAACTACAAGTGATGTTTACTGTCTAATTGATAATTATGCTAAAAGTAATTTAATTTCTTCTGATGTACAAAGAGACCCCTTGAATCCTGGAGAAGCATCACATTTTGTTAATACCAATTTTGGGAATGGAGATTCATCACAAACTAAGAATGTAGTTGGTGAGAAATATACTGATAAAAAAGTGCTAATAAAATCTTCTTTAAAGGGAAGTAAGAATGTAAATTGTAAAAATCTGAAGACCTTGAAAAAGAAAGATAAAGTTTTAGTGACCTCTGACCGTCGTCTTAGAAGCCAGGAGATCAAACAGAGAGTAAAGCATTCAGTGTTAGAAAATGATGCTCCTACTGACTTCATGGATCACAGTCTTCAAGTTAAGCTTTGTAAACGCCCAGGTAGAAAAAAAATCGAGAGGATTGTATACATTCGGTGGGGAAAAAAAATACATTTTGTGACAGACGATGCTTTAATTACTCTTTGTGACATCACTCCTAATGATTCCGATTGTGAACAGTCACTACACAGTAAAGTGTTTACACAAAGAAATGTTTCAGATCGCATTTTCAGAAATATTTCCTCTACTGCATTTAATCTGTCCACAAACCTTCAAATATGCATTGATCTTGGATCTAACAAAAGAAGTGTGTGTTTCCCTACAGAAAGTAAAGAGTTTCTATTAAATGTAACTAACACTTTTAAGGATACAGGTTTAGAAAACACCTATAATGTTCGACTATCTTCTGAAAGCACCTTCATCTCTTTGTCAAGGAGTAAAAACAAAGCTGTTGGATCAAAAACACTAAAGAATAAAAGATTAGCTGGACAGAGCCACACTTTGAAATCATCATCTACAGAAAAGAATTATGTGCAACCGATTGCAATTGAAAAACCTTTTGAGCATTCTCTCCAACATTCAGGTTTTGTTTTAAATACTGCAAGCTCAAACAGCATTGAAAGTGACAGGCCAAAATTTGTTGACTGGTGTTCTGACGAAGAAAACCAGGAGCGTATTTCTAATTTTAACAAAAGGTACATGTCTCTTCACAAAAGCTGGATTTCACTTGAAAAGGAGGCATCTTTAGCACACAAATCTAAAAGCAAGTATGACAAGTTAAAAGAGATTTGGAAAACAAAAAAGAGAGTAAGGAAAAACAAAATTGAGCAAGAATTTCAAAAATGTTCCCCAGTGCAAATGTTGTTTATGAATTCTTATAATTTGTCAGACATTTGCAAGTGGTTCATGGGAACAACTGAGACAAAATCTTTAGTGATTGTGAAGAAAATAAACACTCGCTTACCAGAAGATCTCCCATTACCAATTATTCCAGTGCATAAATATCCACTATCTGAACTCTATCCTCATATGTTACAAGCTCAGCGTTTGAAAAAATACCTTAAAAAGTTTGCTTCTGTTTATCCAGTCCAGAACGACCACAAAATACAAAAATCAATGAAAAAGTTATTTGAGAACAAAAAAGTACAATCTGACGAGGCTGTAGATAAAAGTCAACATAAAACAAACGAAGCCGAGGAGAGCAAAGGCATTCAGTCTCTAGTTAACCTTAACAGGTCAACTAGCATCCAGATATTGAGAAAGTACAATAATATGAGGGGGAACTTAAAGAACAATACTATTTCAAGAAACCCCAAAAAGAAAAGACATGCAATAAAAATAATGGAAGATAAAAACAACTATAAACACCAGTGTGTTAAGTCTGTGATTAGTTACAAGCAAACATCACAAGTTAAATCAGACTCCCCTGCACATAAATCAACAAAAAATGAAGTGAAACAAAGAGGAAGAAAGCGTTGTAAAAAACACCCAACAGATGAATTAGGTGTCCAACAAACTAGAAAAAGGAAATTGGAACTAAAGACCACAGTATCAGCAAAAAGACTGCATATATCCAGTAAAAATGCATCCCCATCAACAAAAAGAAATAAAAATACTAAATCAGAGCCATTTACTAAACATTGTGCATTAAAGACACGGGTAGCAAAGAATAAAACAAGTAAATCTCCTAAACATTTATCTTTAAAAAGTGAAAATACTAAAACAAAGCATTCACGTAAAGCTCAACTGGTGACTTGTAAATTGAAAAGAGAAACACAAACTAGATCAGCCAAACCAAAAATGATGCCCCAAAAGGCACCGAAACAGAGAAACATAAAAAAAACTACATCACCACAAAGGAAGAAAAAAATCAGTGAAAAGACACTTTGTAACTCCACAAATGAAACAAAAAATAGTGATTCCTTGCAACAAATGCAGAAACATAGGTCAAAAGCAGACTCTCCCATACAAAGCAAGAGATGGTCACTTGAAATTAATTGACATTCTATAATTGGCACCTTTTATAATGATGTGCTATCACTGTTTGCATTAATTAAAGCAGGTGTATAAGCTATATAAAGCTTTTTTCTAAAACCTGCAGATAACGATAAAATACACTTGTTTTAAAGCTAGATGCAGGTGGGGAGAATTTTGGTGCTGAGAAAGTAACTTATTGTCTTGTCTTTTTACATTTTGAATGTCATTAAAAATGCAGTGCCTTATTTATCATTTTAGTAGGTTAAAATCAAAAAGCGTTGTGATAAGCCTTTGTGTTATACACTTGATGCACAAGCACTTGCACGGCAGCAGAGACAACAAAGGCACAAATTTAGCTTTTACTGCAGCTGGCCTCTGGTTGTATATGCAAAACAATGGCATATTTTTTTAAATGGACAAAATTAGGTGTATTAGAACAGTGGTGTTGTGAAAGAAGTGTAATATTGTAGAATTCTATGCTGTATTTATATAGTTGGACGTAAAACTGAATTACTTTTATTTTTTTTAAATCTCTTTTAAATGGCCATAAAATGGATCTCTAGGGATCTGATAAAATTAACTTTTCACTCATGTCACAAATTTGGGTGCTCACTTGACAGCACAATTCAATACTCCTGTCTTTCAAGCACCTCCTCTGCTAGCCCCTATTTTCATAAACACCCACTGGTTTCATAAACATACAATGGATAGCAGAGCTCAATTATATTGTTTCCAGTGGATAAACCCTGACAGGCTTCAGAAAAACATGTTCAGAAAAAATATTTTACTTCTAAAAGGAACCAAAAATCTTTCCGATTAACGTTCAGCCAAAAGAATTAACTTTCACAACACCTTGATGTTCTTGCTAGTGTCCCTTTTAATCTAGTTTGAGCCATTCCAAATTTTTATGCATTGAAGCTTTTTTCCAATTAATTTTAACAATCATTGTTGAAACATAAGGGCTTCCATTGTCTTGCAAACAATTCTCCTTTTTTTTTGTGTGTGTGTTTTTTTCCGGCTTATGTCTAGTAAACTGTCTTAACAGGTTATTTATCTGTGACATATGCATATAGGTCACAAATATCCTATTTATAGAAACATGTCATATTTGCACTCTTGGTTTTCATTTAATTTGCACAAATGAACTGGTAATGTGGCAGCATTATTTGTGAGTGGTTTGATTAATTGTGGAAACTGTTAAGGCACATCGAGGTAATTTAAATTATGCTTTTTTTTTTTTTTTTAAAGAATTGTGGATTTTTAAAACAACTTTTTTAAGCATTAAATATTTGTAATCTTGCATTACTGAATCAGGATAAAGTGGGTTATAAATAATAGTAAGATATACCTACTGAAAAGTCATACTGTTTTATGTAATTTATCAGGAACATTTTTTACTTTGTGTGATGGAATTGCTAAATCATACCATTAATTGATTACATTAATAGAATGTAAAACTCAATTTGGCAGTGAGAATCCACAAATTCATTCATTACATATGGTACATACTTCACCTGGCCACCAGGATGAGGCAAAGATACCCCAAACAAACATTCAATATTCCTCCCACTTCCCCTATCCTCTGATTAGTTATTTGCCTTGTTTTATGAAGGTTGGCAGAAAGAGGTGCTTTGCTGACGATTTGAAGTTGTTTGTGCTCAATGGATTGTTTCCTGAAAGAGAGGACAGGTGGCTATTAGTAACTGTCAGGGTTTTTCCCTGTTGTGTTTGCCATGTGCTGCTGCAGCCATTTTACTCACCTCTCTTCCTGACTTGGTGCATTGTGGGGGATGCTGCTCACTTCCTGCACTTCCTTTTATGGCCAGACTGGTGTGCGTCATCCATGTGAGACAGGATGCAGTCTCAGAATTGTGATGTCATTACTTATTATTTAAAGGGCCTCTGTTCAGTATGCTTTGCCTTTGCGTTGTCTCAGACCTGTTTGTAAGAGTTCCTGTGTATTACCTGGCTGCCTGACGTCCTTCCTGGTTCCTGATCCCTAGCTTGTTCCTGACTCTGCTGTTTTCCTTGTTCCTTCTGCTGTTTTCCTTGTTCCTGATTCCGGCTAGTCTGACTATTCGCTTTGGCTCCTGTCTCGGCTTGTCTGACTACCAGCTCTGGTTTTGACTCCTGGCTTGCTATATGACTTGTGGACTTTTTATTATTTTTTGCTATTAATACAGGTGTGATTATTTTTGCACTTCTCATCTCAGTCTGATTCCTGGCACCCTGACAGTAACCATGTAATTCTCTTAGTAGAGTTTTGGTGAATTTTAGCTTCTGGTTGTCACATGGCCTCCTTCCATTATATTTATGCTATCCTCCCCAGCAGGCAAACAGTGTTAGTTACTCTGATTTTCCTTTGTGCCACAGGTCCCTGTCAGGTTGAAGATTCTGTTGTCAGACCTGAACCTGCTGCAAATGCAGCCCAGGATAACAGAGGGAATCCTGGCTGACTGAAGACCTCTGACTGGTAAATCCTTGACATACCCTTATCCCCTCTAATGGCTTGTTGCCTAATTCATGACACGGACACAAGGGTGGGGACACTTATGCCAAGTAGCCTCCAGTGGGGGTGGACAGGAAAGAAAACACCATTTATGACACCATTTATTGTAAAACTCCTAGTAAGAGTGGACTTGACTGCAGTCTCAAATTTCCCAAGGCACACTGCTATATGGGTTATCTTAGAGGGTTCCTTATCATAGGGAGCACTGACTACTATGGGGGACTAGATCGCTATCGTGGTCGATTAGGCGCATAGTTCTAAATGACGCCCAACATTTTCAGCGAGTCTTATACTTGGAGTGTCTAGGCAGAGTGGAAGCCACGATGACATCACATAATCATTTGGTGTTCTTTTGCTCTCATTACTGCGTTGCGCACTGTGTACCGGATCCTACGGCCAACGGTTGCTTGCAGGGAGGTGGTGAGGCACCCTGAATAAAACCATTAATTAGGGCTTTCTTTAGGAGGTTTGCTCAGTCTTTCTTTAAGTGGCTACTGCCTGACATGATAGAGGACTCACTTTCTAGCTTTACTCAAGAGGAGGTGAGCGCCCTCTTGCTCTGCTGGAATCTTATAAATGTATGCTTTGCAGATTGTCCACAGTTTACCCCCTTCTCAATTATGTAATTTATACTTTTCTTCTGTGCTGCAGTCTCATTCTAGTGGGCTTAGTACCAAGACTGCCGCATTATCTCCTGTAGCCCAAGTTAACTCAGTAACCCCTGTGACCTTGCAGGATTCACTTAACCCCGATATGCCTGTGCTTCAACCTCTGTTTCTCTCTCCAAGTCCCTTAAATGCAGTCCCCTGTGACACCGTTCCCCATACATCCTCAGGGGTTATCTCTCTCCCTATTGATTTTGCAGCACATTTACAATTGTCTGTTTCTGCTGCCCTTAGCGCTTTGCCCGTTGCAGGGAAGAGGAAGGTGAAACATTGCGCCTCTGAAGTTAGGACCAACAGCTCTCTTGAAGCTTCAGCGGTCAGTCATGTTCAATTTTCTGATGAGGAAGATTCCTAGGTAAGTTCTGAGGGAGAACTTTCATCCTATAGCTCCTCTAGTGAAAAGGTTCTGGAGGCAGAGGACGTTAATTTTATGTTCAAGCTTGAACATCTAAGATATTTACTTAAGGAGGTTTTGTGGACGTTCCTAAACCTTCTGAGGAAAAAAAGGGTTCATAAGCTGGATATGGTGTTCCAACTTAAGTTAAAGACCCCTGAATTGTTCCCAGTCCCTTCTCTGATGGAAGACCTATATAAATAATGGGTAAAACCTGGGATCCCTTTTTCCCCTACTCCAATTTTTTTTTTCCTTGGTTCCAGATTCTCATTTGGAGGTGTGGAGTACGGTCCCCAAGGTAGATGGTGCTATTTCCACGCTAGCAAAGCGTACCAATATTCCTCTAGGGGATAGTATGTCCTTTAAGGATCCCATGGACAGAAAGTTAGAGGGATACCTTAGAAGGATGTTTATTCAAATGGGTTTACTTTTCCAACCTTCTGTGGGTACTGCAGCAGCGGTAAGAGCTGCCACCTTCTGGAGCGACTATCTGAGCTAATTTCAAGCCCTAAAGACGGCCAATTCTTTTTATTTGTGATGCAATTATGCAGATCATTTGCCTTAATGCTATGTCCTGTGGGTTTGCAGTGCTTGCTAGAAGGGCTCTCTCATTGAAGTTATGGTTAGTGGACATGGTGTCAAAGTCAAGACTTCTTTCTCTGGCCTTTAAGTTAAAATCCTTATTTGGGCCAGGTTTAGACTCTCATTTCTACTGTTACTTAGGGCAAGGGAGCCTTCCTTCCTCAGGGCTAGACTGCTAAGTCTATAGGCTGTCCCTCTGGGAATTTTTGATCCCTTCATCAAAATAGAGCTCATAGGAAGCAAGCCGGATTCGACCAGGAGTACCTGGAAACCTAACAAGTCTTGCGCTAAGAATAAATAGCCCAAGAAATCTAACCCTGACAACAAATCTACATGAAGGGTTGGCCTCTGACCTGGGCTCGGGTCAAGTAGGGGGGCAGACTGTTACAATTTCGACATGTGTGGGCCCAATCTGTTCAGGACCCCTTGGTTATGGGCATTATATTTTAAAGGGACAGTCTACACCAGAATTTTTATTATTTAAAAAGATAGATAATCCCTTTAAAGGGACAGTCAACACCAGATTTTTTTGTTTAAAAATATAGATAATCCCTTTTTCTTCTGTTATGTGCGATCAGTCCACGGGTCATCATTACTTCTGGGATATAACTCCTCCCCAACAGGAAATGCAAGAGGATTCACCCAGCAGAGCTGATATAGCTCCTCCCCTCTACGTCAGTCCCAGTCATTCTCTTGCACCCAACGACTAGATAGGATGTGTGAGAGGACTATGGTGATTATACTTAGTTTTTATGACTTCAATCAAAAGTTTGTTATTTTACAATAGCACCGGAGCGTGTTATTACTTCTCTGGCAGAGTTTGAAGAAGAATCTACCAGAGTTTATTACTATGATTTTAACCGGAGTAGTTAAGATCATATTGCTGTTCTCGGCCATCTGAGGGAGGTAAAGGCTTCAGATCAGGGGACAGCGGGCAGATGAATCTGCATTGAGGTATGTAGCAGTTTTTATTTTCTGAATGGAATTGATGAAAAAATCCTGCTATACCGTTATAATGACATGTATGTATACACTTCAGTATTCTGGGAATGGTTTTTCACCGGAACTACTCTGTTAAAGGTCACTAATCCTTTTAATAAATATTGTCATGTTAAACGTTTTTGCTGGAATGTAGAATCGTTTACATTGCTGAGGTACTGAGTAAATAAATGTTTGGGCATTATTTTCCACTTGGCAGTTGTCTGCTTTAAATTGTGACAGTTTCGTTTCTCCTCACTGCTGTGTGTGAGAGGGAGGGGCCGTTTTGGCGCTCTTTTGCTACGCATCAAAAAATTCCAGTCAGCTACTATTATATTTCCTGCATGATCCGGTTCACTGACAGATCTCAGGGGTCTTCAAACTTCTTTGAAGGGAGGTACATTCTCTCAGCAGAGCTGTGAGAATTTTTATTGACTGTGAATAAAAACGTTACTCTATAATTTTTTATGTCAAATTTAGTTATTTACTAATGGGAACAAACCTTTGCTAAAAGTTGTGTTATTTTAAACTTGATGCTATAACTGTTTCAGTTCATTATCTCAACTGTCATTTAATCGTTAAAGTACCTCTTTGAGGCACAGTACGTTTTTGCTAAAAAAGATTATAACCAGGTTGCAAGTTATTGCTAGTGTGTTAAACATGTCTGACTCAGAGAATATCTGTGTCATTTGTTCCAATGCCAAGGTGGAGCCCAATAGAAATTTATGTACTAACTGTATTGATGCTACTTTAAATAAAAGTCAATTTGTACAATGTGAACAAATTTCACCAAACTGCGAGGGAAGAGTTATGCCGACTAACTCGCCTCACGCGGCAGTACCTGCATCTCCCGCCCGGGAGGTGAGTGATATTATGGCGCCTAATACATCTGGGCGGCCATTACAGATAACATTACATGATATGGCTACTGTTATGACTGAAGTTTTGTCTAAATTACCAGAACTAAGAGGCAAGCGTGATCACTCTGGGGTGAGAACAGAGTGCGCTGACAATACTAGGGCCATGTCTGATACTGCGTCACAGCTTGCAGAGCATGAGGACGGAGAGCTTCATTCTGTGGGTGACGGTTCTGATCCAAACAGATTGGATTCAGATATTTCAAATTTTAAATTTAAATTGGAGAACCTCCGTGCATTACTAGGGGAGGTCTTAGCAGCTCTCAATGATTGTAACACCGTTGCAATACCAGAGAAAATGTGTAGGTTGGATAAATACTTTGCGGTACCGGCGAGTACTGACGTTTTTCCTATACCTAAGAGATTAACTGAAATTGTTACTAAGGAGTGGGATAGACCCGGTGTGCCGTTCTCACCCCCTCCAATATTTAGAAAGATGTTTCCAATAGACGCCACTACTCGGGACTTATGGCAAACGGTCCCTAAGGTGGAGGGAGCAGTTTCTACTTTAGCTAAGCGTACCACTATCCCGGTGGAGGATAGCTGTGCTTTTTCAGATCCAATGGATAAAAAATTAGAGGGTTACCTTAAGAAAATGTTTGTTCAACAAGGTTTTATATTGCAACCCCTTGCATGTATCGCGCCGATTACGGCTGCGGCAGCATTTTGGATTGAGTCTCTGGAAGAGAACCTTAGTTCGTCTACGCTAGACGACATTATGGACAGGCTTAGAGTCCTTAAACTAGCCAATTCATTCATTTCGGAGGCCGTAGTACATTTAACTAAACTTACGGCTAAGAACTCTGGATTCGCCATACAGGCACGTAGAGCACTGTGGCTAAAATCCTGGTCAGCTGATGTTACTTCTAAGTCTAAATTACTTAATATACCTTTCAAGGGGCAGTCTTTATTTGGGCCCGGGTTGAAAGAAATTATCGCTGACATTACAGGAGGTAAGGGCCACGCCCTACCTCAAGACAAAGCCAAAGCTAAGGCTAGACAGTCTAATTTTCGTTCCTTTCGGAATTTCAAACCTGGAGCAGCGTCAACCTCCACTGCACCAAAACAGGAAGGAGCTGTTGCTCGTTACAGACAAGGCTGGAAACCTAACCAGTCCTGGAATAAGGGCAAACAGACCAGGAAACCTGCTGCTGCCCCAAAGACAGCATGAACCGAGAGCCCCCGATCCGGGACCGGATCTAGTGGGGGGCAGACTTTCTCTCTTCGCTCAGGCCTGGGCAAGAGATGTTCAGGATCCCTGGGCGCTGGAGATCATATCTCAGGGATACCTTCTAGACTTCAAATTATCTCCCCCAAAAGGGAGATTTCATCTGTCAAGGTTGTCAACAAACCAGATAAAGAAAGAAGCGTTTCTACGCTGTGTACAAGATCTGTTATTAATGGGAGTGATCCATCCAGTTCCGCGGTCGGAACAAGGACAAGGGTTCTACTCAAACCTGTTTGTGGTTCCCAAAAAAGAGGGAACTTTCAGGCCAATCTTAGATTTAAAGATTCTAAACAAATTCCTAAGAGTTCCATCGTTCAAAATGGAAACTATTCGGACAATCTTACCTATGATCCAAAAGGGTCAGTACATGACCACAGTGGATTTAAAAGATGCTTACCTTCACATACCGATTCACAAAGATCATCAACGGTATCTACGGTTTGCCTTCCTAGACAGGCACTACCAGTTTGTAGCTCTTCCATTCGGATTGGCTACGGCCCCAAGAATCTTCACAAAGGTTCTGGGCGCCCTTCTGGCGGTACTAAGACCGCGAGGGATTTCGGTAGCTCCGTACCTAGACGACATTCTAATACAAGCTTCAAGCTTTCAAACTGCCAAGTCTCATACAGAGTTAGTTCTGGCATTTCTAAGGTCGCATGGATGGAAAGTGAACGAAAAGAAAAGTTCTCTTTTTCCTCTCACAAGAGTTCCATTCTTGGGGACTCTTATAGATTCTGTAGAAATGAAGATTTACCTGACAGAAGACAGGTTAACAAGGCTTCAGGATGCATGCCGTGTCCTTCATTCCATTCAACACCCGTCAGTGGCTCAATGCATGGAGGTGATCGGCTTAATGGTAGCGGCAATGGACATAGTACCTTTTGCACGCCTACACCTCAGACCGCTACAATTGTGCATGCTAAGTCAGTGGAATGGGGATTACTCAGATTTGTCCCCTACCCTGAATCTGAATCAAGAGACCAGAAATTCTCTTCTATGGTGGCTTTATCGGCCACACCTGTCCAGGGGGATGCCATTCAGCAGGCCAGACTGGACAATCGTAACAACAGACGCCAGCCTACTAGGTTGGGGCGCTGTCTGGAATTCTCTGAAGACTCAGGGATTATGGAATCAGGAGGAGAGTCTCCTTCCAATAAACATTCTGGAATTGAGGGCAGTTCTCAATGCCCTTCTAGCTTGGCCCCAATTAACAACTCAGGGGTTCATCAGGTTTCAGTCGGACAATATCACGACTGTAGCTTACATCAACCATCAGGGAAGGACAAGAAGCTCCCTAGCAATGATGGAAGTATCAAAGATAATTCGCTGGGCAGAGTCTCACTCTTGCCACCTGTCAGCAATCCACATCCCGGGAGTGGAAAACTGGGAGGCGGATTTCTTGAGTCGCCAGACTTTTCATCCGGGAGAGTGGGAACTTCATCCGGAGATTTTTGCCCAAATACTTCGACGTTGGGGCAAACCAGAGATAGATCTCATGGCGTCTCGCCAGAACGCCAATCTTCCTCACTACGGGTCCAGATCCAGGGATCCGGAAGCGGTTCTGATAGATGCTTTGACAGCACCTTGGAACTTCGGGATGGCTTATGTGTTTCCACCCTTCCCGCTGCTTCCTCGATTGATTGCGAAAATCAAACAAGAGAGAGCATCTGTGATTCTAATAGCGCCTGCATGGCCACGCAGGACTTGGTATGCAGATCTAGTGGACATGTCATCCTGTCCGCCTTGGTCTCTACCTCTGAGACAGGACCTTCTGATACAGGGTCCATTCAAACATCAAAATCTAACTTCTCTGAAACTGACTGCTTGGAAATTGAACGCTTGATTTTATCAAAGCGTGGTTTTTCTGAGTCGGTTATTGATACCCTGATCCAGGCTAGGAAGCCTGTTACCAGAAAGATTTACCATAAAATATGGCGCAAATACCTATACTGGTGCGAATCCAAACGTTACTCCTGGAGTAAGGTTAGGATCCCTAGGATATTGTCCTTTCTACAAGAAGGTCTAGAAAAGGGTTTATCGGCTAGTTCATTAAAGGGACAGATTTCAGCTCTGTCCATCTTGTTGCACAGGCGTCTGTCAGAAAATCCAGACGTCCAGGCTTTTTGTCAAGCTTTAGCTAGGATCAAGCCTGTGTTTAAAGCCGTTGCTCCGCCATGGAGTTTAAACTTAGTTCTTAACGTTTTACAAGGTGTTCCATTTGAACCCCTTCATTCCATTGATATAAAATTATTATCGTGGAAAGTTCTATTTTTAATGGCTATTTCCTCGGCTCGAAGAGTCTCTGAGTTATCAGCCCTACATTGTGATTCTCCTTATCTGATCTTTCACTCAGACAAGGTAGTTCTGCGTACTAAACCTGGGTTCTTACCTAAGGTAGTTACTAACAGGAATATCAATCAAGAGATTGTTGTTCCATCCTTGTGTCCAAATCCTTCTTCAAAGAAGGAGCGTCTTCTACACAATCTGGATGTAGTTCGTGCCCTCAAGTTCTACTTGCAGGCAACTAAAAATTTTCGCCAAACTTCTTCCTTGTTTGTCGTTTATTCTGGACAGAGGAGAGGTCAAAAAGCTTCTGCTACCTCTCTCTCTTTCTGGCTTCGTAGCATAATACGTTTAGCCTATGAGACTGCTGGACAGCAGCCTCCTGAAAGAATTACAGCTCACTCCACTAGAGCTGTGGCTTCCACTTGGGCCTTTAAGAATGAGGCCTCTGTTGAACAGATTTGCAAGGCTGCAACTTGGTCTTCGCTTCATACTTTTTCCAAATTTTACAAATTTGACACTTTTGCTTCTTCGGAGGCTATTTTTGGGAGAAAGGTTCTTCAGGCAGTGGTTCCTTCTATATAATGAGCCTGCCTATCCCTCCCGTCATCCGTGTACTTTTGCTTTGGTATTGGTATCCCAGAAGTAATGATGACCCGTGGACTGATCGCACATAACAGAAGAAAACATAATTTATGCTTACCTGATAAATTCCTTTCTTCTGTTGTGCGATCAGTCCACGGCCCGCCCTGTTTTTTAAGGCAGGTAAATATTTTTTAAATTATACTCCAGTCACCACTTCACCCTTGGTTACTCCTTTCTCGTTGATTCTTGGTCGAATGACTGGGACTGACGTAGAGGGGAGGAGCTATATCAGCTCTGCTGGGTGAATCCTCTTGCATTTCCTGTTGGGGAGGAGTTATATCCCAGAAGTAATGATGACCCGTGGACTGATCGCACAACAGAAGAAAGGAATTTATCAGGTAAGCATAAATTATGTTATTACCTATTCCCCAGTTTTGCATAACCAACACAGTTATAATAATATACTTTTTACCTCTGTGATTACCTTGTATCTAAGCCTCTGCAAACCAAACTGCTCCCTTATTTCAGTTCTTTTGACAGACTTGCATTTAAGCCAATTAGTGCTCACTCCTAGGTAACTTCACGTGCGTGAGCTCAATGTTATCTATATGAACCACATCAACTAATGCCCTCTTGTGGTGAAAAACTGTCAGATTAGAGGCGGCCTTCAAGGTCTAAGAAATTAGCTTATGTACCTCCTAGGTTTAGCTTTCAACTAAGAATACCAAGATAACAAAGCAAAATTGGTGATAAAAGTTAATTTATTTAGTTGTTTAAAATTACATGCCCTATTTGAATCATGAAAGTTTATTTTGGACTTGTCCCTTTAATGAAATAGAATAGGTTTTTGGTCTTGCCCACCAATGGGCAGATTCCTTCTCTCGATTTCGAGAAGACCAGAGAAAAGAAGGGCCTTCCTAAAATGTGAAGAAGACCTAGTATCCATGGGAGTTAATTTTCCAGTTCCCCGTAGTCAGAGAGGGGGAAGGGATTCTATTCAGTTTATAGTTACCAAAAAGGAGGGAACTTTTCGTCCTATTCTGGACCTGAAGTGTCTAAACAAAATTTGAGGGTTCCTTCTTTCAAAATGGAGACAATCAAGTGTACCCTCCCTCTAGTACAGGAGGGACAGTTCATGACCACCATAAATCTAAAGAATGTTTATCTTCACATCCCCATTTACAGGTGGCTTCCTGAGGCCATCATGTGAGATTTTAATGACAAATGCAAGTTTGATAGGCTAGGCCGCCCTTTGGGGTCCTCTGAGAGCTCGGGGGACATTCTGGAACGGTGGCTTATGTCAATCACCAGGGCGAAACACTGTCTTCTGGCGATGGAGGTTTCTCTGATTCTTTAGTGGGCAGAGTTTTACAATTGTCAGATATCAGCCATCCACATTCCAGGTGTGGACAATTCGGAAGAAGATTTTCTAAACAGACACTGCATTCTGGTTAAACCAGGAGGTGTTTTGCAAGACCACCAGCAGATGAGGGTGTCCGGTGATAGATCTGATGACTTTCCGTCTCAATGCCAAACTGCCAAGATATGGATCAAAGTCCAGGGATCCTCGGGCAGAATTAGTGGACACCTTAGCAGTTTTAGGCACTTCAATCTAGTATATCTTTTTCCCCCAATTGTACTTCTCCTTGAGGTATTACTTGAATCAAGCAGGAGGTCATTTCAGCGTTCCTAGTAGTTCTAGCGTGACCACGCAGGACTTGGTATGTGAATCTAGATTCTCTAAGGCTGACTGCATGGAGATTGAATGCTTAGTGTGGTCTCTGAAAGGATTCTCTAAGATGGGTATTAATACCTTGGTTCAGGCAAGAAAGCCTGTGACCAGGCATATTTACCACAAAGTTTGGAGAACTCATTTGTTTTGGTGTGCAGACCCAGGATTTCCTTGGCACAAGGTAAAGATCCTGAATATCCTTCAGTTACCTCAGGATGGTTTAGAGCAGGGTTCTTCAAACCACAGGTCGGGACCCATTACTGGGTCGCAAAACACCATGTTTACTGGGTAATGGCTTGTGTGTGTATTGAAGAGTGTGTGTGCTGTGTGTTGTATGAGTGTGTGTATGGTGTGTTTTTGTGTTGTATGAGAGTTTGTGAGTGGTGAATCAGAGTTAGTGGTGTGTGTTGTTTGAGAGTGTGTGTTGTATGAAAGTGTGAGTGTGTGCTATTTCTACAACACTTTAAAGTTTGGCTAAAATCAGGAATAAGGTGCGCACATTTTAGTCACTTGGCCAAAAAGTGTACTTCAGAAATTTATCAGACCAAGCATAAATATAGGGTCATGAAGGTATGTGGTGCTATGGCACTGGGTCTTCGGAAATAAAGTTTGAAGAACCTTGGTTTAGAAAAGGGCCTGTCAGCTAGTACTCTTTAGGGTCAGATTTCTGCCCCTTCTGTTTTGTTACATAAGAAGTTGGATTGGTTGCCAGATGTTAGTCTATTTTGTTCAAGTTATTGCTAGAATTAGACCTGTTTTCAAACCTGTTGCTCCTTCGTGGATCCTTAATCTTATTCTTAGAGTTCATCAACAGGCTCCGTTTGAGCCTATGCATTTTCTTGATATTAAACTTTTGTCTTGGAATATTTTATTTTTGTTAGCGATATCTTCTGCTCCTAGAGTCTCTGAATTATCTGCGTTTCAGTGTGACCCGCCTTATTTAATCTTGTATACGGATAAGGCTGTTTTAAAGGGACATGCCACCAACATTTTTTCTTTTATGATTTAGAAAGAGAATGCAATTTTAAACATCTTTCTTATTTACTTATATTATCTAATTTGTTTTATTCTCTTGATATTCTTTGATGGAAAAGCATATCTAGATATGCTCACTAGCTGCTGATTGGTTGCTGCACATAGAAGCATCGTGTGATTGGCTCACCATGGGCATTGCTTTTTCTTCAACTAAGGATATTTAAAAAATTAAGCAAAATAAATAATGGAAGTAAATTGTAATGTTGTTTAAATTTCTATTCTCAATCTGAAGCATGAAAGAAAGATTTTAGGTTTAGTGGCCCTTTAAGGACTGAGATTTTTTTTTTTTTTTACCTATGGTGGTTTCTACTTACAATATCAATCAGGAAATTGTTCCGTCTCTTTGCCCCATAACATGGATGTGGTTAGAGCTTTAAAGTTCTACATTCATGCTACCAAGGACTTTTGTCAGTCATTTTCCTTATTCATCCTGCATTCTGGTAAATGCAAGGGGCAGAAAGCCACTGCTGTTACCTTATCCTTCTGGTTTAGAAGTTTGATTAGATTGGCATATATTGAAGCGGGCCAACAGCCTCCATCTAGATTCACGGCACATTCAACCTGTGCAGTGTATTTTTCTTGGGCCTTTAAGAATTAGGCTTCAGTTGAACAGATATGTAAGGCTGCTACATGGTCCTCTTTGCATACAAATTTGATGTTTTTGCCTCAGCTAAGGCATCTTTTGGGAGAAAGGTTCTTCAAGCAGTGGCGCCTAGTTCTTAGGACTGCCTTCTCTACATTTCCCTCCCTATTCATTTCATGTCCTCCACAGCTTGGGTATTAGTTTCCCATAGGTAATGAATGAATTTGTGGACTCTCACTGCCATTAGAAAGAAAATATAGTTTATGCTTACCTGATAAATTATTTTCTTTCTTGGCAGTTAGAGTCTACAAACCCGCCCTGAAATTATGAAGTGGCGGCAGTCTTATGGCACCTCTGTGCCCTTTTTATCTCTCTACCTTTTTCTTATCCTCAGCTTGAACTACTGAGAGGGTAGGGGAAGTGGGAGGGATATTAAATTATTTTTTTTGTGGTGTCTTTGCCTCCTCCTGGTGGCCAGGTGAAGTATTTCCCATAGGTAATGAATTAATTTGTGGACTCTAACTGCCAAGAATGAAAATAATTTATCAGGTAAGCGTAAATTATGTTTTAGAGAAAATGTGATCTTCTTGCAAATCATTGTAGCTGTTCTTTGCACTGAAGGATTTTGAAGAATTTTTTTTTTTAATTAATTGATTAGCTTTATAGGACTGTGGTGGCATTTAAAACTATTGTTTTTTTACAGAACAGTTTTGTAATCCACGTCTTTTAATAGAAAAATCATAATTATCATGAGCATTAGGATGTGTCAACACAACCATTTTAATAAAACTACTTTAATTTTTTTTTTATATATATATATTCCTTTATAGTAATAAAGCAATTGTTCTGTTTTGCTTATCATTGCAATAATTAATTTTAAGAAAGTTAGCACATTTGCAAAAATAGTGAATTTCATAACTTCTGGGGGGGGGGGGGGTTATATTTTAAGCAATGTAAGCTCATTGTAGTACTTGAATATGCTTTACTAAAAACTCTATAAAAAATATATCTCAAACTACCACTATTAAATATTCAAAAATAAAAAAAAAATTACTGTGATAAACCTTAAATGAAAATATTGAATTAGATGGTACATTCGTGATTTTTCTATTCTGAGCTAAATGGCGAGGACATGTCATATTTAACATTTGTAATAATAGTTAAAAAAAAAAAAATTATTTTTAGAAATGTCTTCACTATTGTTTAAAAATTAATCTAAAGCATTAGAAAGCTTGTACTAAAGCAAACATGTTATATATATATATATATGTGTGTGTGTGTATATATATATATATATATATATATATATATATATATATAATTGGTCATATCTAAAGCTCCGTCCACACACCATCTTTTGATCTGCCTGTCTTGTTTAAGTTTGTATACCTTAAAAGAAAGCACATGAAATTCTAGACCATAGTTTGTTCAAATGTAAATTGTGTTTCAAAGTTTCAGGTCTCTTCTGAAAAGCCTACTATTTTATATGGGCATGTACCAATAATATATTGTTTTCCTTGAACATGTGTTCTCATTTTATTTCTTTTATAAAAAGAGGGAGAGGTACATCAATATTTATAAATAAGATTTAGTCATGTACTAGGTTTCTTGCTTTGTGAAGACTACATAGATTTTTTTTTTAACCTAAAATTGTATGGGCTAGATTACAAGTGGAGCACTCATTTACAAGTGGCTGGTTATTGCTACCACAACCTTAAACAGGTCCCGCACTCTCCGCTGTGAAAACACAAACTTCTTTAATTGAACTGTGACGTTTCAGGGTAGTTAGCCCCTTCCTCAGACATCTGTCTGAGGAAGGGGCTAACTGCCCTGAAACATATTGTGTCGAGGGTTAGAGAGGAGCGCCAAAAGAGGCAAGATCTAATGAGTGTGGAAATGGTAGTGTAAGTCAGTGTGGTAATTGACTTGAGTATAGGAATGATCCTATATTTAGCCGTTATTAAGTACTACAAGTAGGCCTCAAAGGCTACAGGAACTAATCAACAGTAATTAGTAGAATATTACAACACAATTTATTACAGGTTATATAAATAGACATGGATCCATGGTACATAAAAATAAAAAATCAATGCAATAAAAGCAGATAAACATACAGATGTCTGATGCAATGAATAAACAAAAATTATATATGAAAATGCAAAATATATGTGTATGATCCTTCCAAAGAAGCGACCCAATAAATGACTGATTATTGCTAACAAATATGATCTTTCTCCAACATAGGTGTGTCCGGTCCACGGCGTCATCCTTACTTGTGGGATATTCTCCTCCCCAACAGGAAATGGCAAAGAGCCCAGCAAAGCTGGTCACATGATCCCTCCTAGGCTCCGCCTACCCCAGTCATTCTCTTTGCCGTTGTACAGGCAACATCTCCACGGAGATGGCTTAGAGTTTTTTAGTGTTTAACTGTAGTTTTTATTATTCAATCAAGAGTTTGTTATTTTAAAATAGTGCTGGTATGTACTATTTACTCAGAAACAGAAAAGAGATGAAGATTTCTGTTTGTATGAGGAAAATGATTTTAGCACCGTAACTAAAATCCATGGCTGTTCCACACAGGACTGTTGAGAGCAATTAACTTCAGTTGGAGGAACAGTGTGCAGTCTCTTACTGCTTGAGGTATGACACATTCTAACAAGACGATGTAATGCTGGAAGCTGTCATTTTCCCTATGGGATCCGGTAAGCCATGTTTATTAAGATAGTAAATAAGGGCTTCACAAGGGCTTATTAAGACTGTAGACTTTTTCTGGGCTAAATCGATTCATTATTAACACATATTTAGCCTTGAGGAATCATTTATTCTGGGTATTTTAATATGATTATATCGGCAGGCACTGTTTTTGACACCTTATTCTTTAGGGGCTTTCCCTAATCACAGTCAGAGCCTCATTTTCGCGCCGGTATGGCGCACTTGTTTTTGAGGACAGCATGGCATGCAGCTGCATGTGTGTGGAGCTCTGATACATAGAAAAGTCTTTCTGAAGGCATCATTTGGTATCGTATTCCCCTTTGGGCTTGGTTGGGTCTCAGCAAAGCAGATTCCAGGGACTGTAAAGGGGTTAAATATAAAAACGGCTCCGGTTCCGTTATTTTAAGGGTTAAAGCTTCCAAATTTGGTGTGCAATACTTTTAAGGCTTTAAGACACTGTGGTGAAATTTTGGTGAATTTTGAACAATTCCTTCATACTTTTTCGCAATTGCAGTAATAAAGTGTGTTTAGTTTAAAATTTAAAGTGACAGTAACGGTTTTATTTTAAAACGTTTTTTGTGCTTTGTTATCAAGTTTATGCCTGTTTACAATGTCTGAACTACCAGATAGATTGTGTTCTGACTGTGGGGAAACCAAGGTTCCTTCTCATTTAACTATATGTATTTTATGTCATAAAAAATTTTAGTAAAAATGATGCCCAAGATGATTCCTCAAGTGAGGGGAGTAAGCATGGTACTGCATCATCCCCTCCTTCGTCTACACCAGTCTTGCCCATACAGGAGGCCCCTAGTACATCTAGTGCGCCAATACTCCTTACTATGCAACATTTAACGGCTGTAATGGATAATTCTATCAAAAACATTTTAGCCAATATGCCCACTTATCAGTGAAAGCGCGACTGCTCTGTTTTAGAAAATTCTGTAGAGCATGAGAACGCTGATGATAGGGTTTCTGAAGGGCCCCTACACCAGTCTGAGGGGGCCAGGGAGGTTTTGTCTGAGGGAGAAATTTCAGATTCAGGAAACATTTCTCAATAAGCTGAACCTGATGTGATTACTTTTAAATTTAAGTTGGAACATCTCCGCGCTCTGCTTAAGGAGGTGTTATCCAATTTGGATGATTGTGATTATCTGGTCATTCCAGAACCACTATGTAAAATGGAAAAGTTCTTAGAGGCCCCGGGGCCCCCCGAAGCTTTTCCTATATCCAAGCGGGTGGCGTACATTGTTAGTAAAGAATGGGACAGGCCCGGTATACCTTTAGTACCTCCCCCCATATTTATAAAATTGTTTTCCTATAGTCGACCCCAGAAAGGACTGATGGCAGACAGTCCCCAAGGTCGAGGGGGCGGTTTCTACTCTACACAAGCGCGCCACTATACCCATAGAAGATAGTTGTGCTTTCCAAGATCCTATGGATAAAAAATTAGAAGGTCTGCTAAAGATGTTTGTTCAGCAAGGTTCCCTTCTACAACCAATTGCATGCATTGTCCCTGTCACTGCAGCCGCGTGTTTCTAGTTTGATGAGCTAGGAAAGGCGATTATTAGTAATTCTTCTTCTTATGAGGAGATTATGGACAGAATTCGTGCTCTTAAATTGGCTAATTCTTTCACCCTAGACGCCACCTTGCAATTGGCTAGGTTAGCGGCGGAAAAATTCTGGGTTTGCTATTGTGGCGCAGAGCGCTTTGGTTAAAATCTTGGGCAGCGGATGCGTCTTCCAAGAACAAATTGCTTGACATTCCTTTCAAGGGGAAAACACTCTTTGGCCCTGACTTGAAAGAGATTATCTCTGATATCACTGGGGGCAAGGGCCACGCCCTTCCTCAGGATAGGTCTTTTCAAGACCAAAAATAAACCTAAGTTTCGTCCCTTTCGCAGAAACGGATCAGCCCCAAGGGCTACGTCCTCTAAGCAGGAAGGTAATACTTCTCAAGCCAATCCAGCCTGGAGACCTATGCAAGGCTGGAACAAAGGAAAGCAGGCCAGGAAACCTGCCACTGCTACCAAGACAGCATGAAATGCGGGCCCCCGATCCGGGACCGGATCTGGTGGGGGGCAGACTCTCTCTCTTCGCTCAGGCTGGGGCAAGAGATGTTCTGGATCCTTGGGCGCTAGAAATAGTCTCCCAAGGTTATTCTCTGGAGTTCAAGGGGCTTCCTCCAAGGGGGAGGTTCCACAGGTCTCAGTTGTCTTCAGATCACATAAGAAGACAGGCATTCTTACATTGGGTAGAAGACCTGCTAAAAATGGGAGTGATTCATCCTGTTCCATTAGGAGAACAAGGGATGGGGTTCTACTCCAATCTGTTCATAGTTCCCAAAAAAGAGGGAACGTTCAGACCAATCTTAGATCTCAAGATCTTGAACAAGTTTCTCAAGGTTCCATCGTTCAAGATGGAAACCATTCGAACACTCCTTCCTTCCATCCAGGAAGGTCAATTCATGACCAAGGTGGATTTCAAGGATGCGTATCTACATATTCCTATCCACAAGGAACATCATCGGTTCCTAAGGTTTGAATTCCTGGACAAGCATTTCCAGTTCGTGGCGTTTTCTTTCGGATTAGCCACTGCTCCTAGGATTTTCTCATAGGTACTAGGGTCCCTTCTGGCGGTGCTAAGACCAAGGGGCATTGCTGTAGTACCTTACTTGGACGACATTCTGATTCGAGCGTCGTCCCTTCCTCAAGTAAAGGCTCACACGGACATTGTCCTGGCCTTTCTCAGATCTCACGGATGGAAAGTGAACGTGGAAAAGAGTTCTCTATCTCCGTCAACGAGGGTTCCCTTCTTGGGAACTATAATAGACTCCTTAGAAATGAGGATTTTTCTGACAGAAGCCAGAAAAACAAAACTTCTAGACTCTTGTCGGATACTTCATTCCGTTCCTCTTCCTTCCATAGCGCAGTGCATGGAAGTGATAGGTTTGATGGTAGCGGCAATGGACATAGTTCCTTTTGTGCGCTTTCATCTAAGACCATTACAACTGTTCATGCTCAGTCAGTGGAATGGGGACTATTCAGACTTGTCTCCGAAGATACAAGTAAATCAGAGGACCAGAGACTCATTCCGTTGGTGGCTGTCCCTGGACAACCTGTCACAAGGGATGACCTTCCGCAGACCAGAGTGGGTCATTGTCACGACCGACGCCAGTCTGATGGGCTGGGGCGCGGTCTGGGGATCCCTGAAAGCTCAGGGTCTTTGGTCTCGGGTAGAATCTCTTCTACCGATAAATATTCTGGAACTGAGAGCGATATTCAATGCTCTCAAAGCTTGGCCTCAGCTAGCGAGGGCCAAGTTCATACATCAACCATCAGGGGGGAACAAGGAGTTCCCTAGCGATGGAAGAAGTGACCAAAATCATTCTATGGGCGGAGTCTCACTCCTGCCACCTGTCTGCTATCCACATCCCAGGAGTGGAAAATTGGGAAGCGGATTTTCTGAGTCGTCAGACATTGCATCCGGGGGAGTGGGAACTCCATCCGGAAATCTTTGCCCAAGTCACTCAACCGTGGGGCATTCCAGACATGGATCTGATGGCCTCTCGTCAGAACTTCAGAGTTCCTTACTACGGGTACAGATCCAGGGATCCCAAGGCGGCTCTAGTGGATGCACTAGTAGCACCTTGGACCTTCAAACTAGCTTATGTGTTCCCGCCGTTTCCTCTCATCCCCAGGCTGGTAGCCAGGATCAATCAGGAGAGGGCGTCGGTGATTTTGATAGCTCCTGCGTGGCCACGCAGGACTTGGTATGCAGATCTGGTGAATATGTCATCGGCTCCACCATGGAAGCTACCTTTGAGACGAGACCTTCTTGTTCTAGGTCCGTTCGACCCACTCCAGCTGACTGCTTGGAGATTGAACGCTTGATCTTATCAAAGCGAGGGTTCTCAGATTCTGTTATTAATACTCTTGTTCAGGCCTGAAAGCCTGTAACCAGAAAAATTACCACATAATTGGGTATATCTGTTGGTGTGAATCTGCAGGATTCCCTTGGGACAAGGTTAAGATTCCTAAGAGTCTATCCTTCCTTCGAGAAGGATTGGAGAAAGGATTATCTGCAAGTTCCTTGATGGGACAGATTTCTGCCTTGTCTGTGTTACTTCACAAAAAGCTGGCGGCTGTGCCAGATGTTCTAGCCTTTGTTCAGGCTCTGGTTAGAATCAAGCCTGTTTACAAAATTTTGACTCCTCCTTGGAGTCTCAACCTAGTTCTTTCAGTTCTTTAGGGGGTTCCGTTTGAACCCTTACATTCCGTTGATATTAAGTTTTATCTTGGAAAGTTTTGTTTTTGGTTGCAATTTCTTCTGCTAGAAGAGTTTCAGAATTATCTGCTCTGCAGTGTTCTTCTCCTTATCTGGTGTTCCATGCAGATAAGGTGGTTTTGCGTACTAAACCTGGTTTTCTTCCAAAGGTTGTTTCTAACAAAAACATTAACCAGGAGATAGTTGTGCCTTCTTTGTGTCCTAATCCAGTTTCAAAGAAGGAACGTTTGTTGCACAACTTGGATGTAGTTCGTGCTCTCAAATTTTACTTAGCAGCTACTAAGGATTTCAGACAAACTTTGTCTTTGTTTGTTGTTTATTCTGGTAAACGGAGTGGTCAAAAAGCAACTTCTACCTCTCTCTCCTTCTGGATTAAAAGCATTATCCGATTGGCTTATGAGACTGCCGGACGGCAGCCTCCTGAAAGAATCACAGCTCACTCCACTAGGGCTGTGGCTTCCACATGGGCCTTCAAGAACGAGGCTTCTGTTGATCAGATATGTAAGGCAGTGACTTGGTCTTCACTGCACACTTTTTCTAAATTTTACAAATTTGATACTTTTGCTTCTTCTGAGGCTATTTTTGGGAGAAAGGTTTTGCAAGCCGTGGTGCCTTCCATTTAGGTGACCTGATTTGCTCCCTCCCTTCATCCGTGTCCTAAAGCTTTGGTATTGGTTCCCACAAGTAAGGATGACGCCGTGGACCGGACACACCTATGTTGGAGAAAACAGAATTTATGTTTACCTGATAAATTACTTTCTCCAACGGTGTGTCCGGTCCACGGCCCGCCCTGGTTTTTTTAATCAGGTCTGATAATTTATTTTCTTTAACTACAGTCACCACGGTAACATATGGTTTCTCCTATGCAAATATTCCTCCTTAACGTCGGTCGAATGACTGGGGTAGGCGGAGCCTAGGAGGGATCATGTGACCAGCTTTGCTGGGCTCTTTGCCATTTCCTGTTGGGGAGGAGAATATCCCACAAGTAAGGATGACGCCGTGGACCGGACACACCGTTGGAGAAAGTAATTTATCAGGTAAACATAAATTCTGTTTTTTCAAGATCATGTCTTTTTTAAGATCATATTTGTTAGCAATAATCAGTCATTTATTGGGTCGCTTCTTTGGAAGGATCATACACATATATTTGGCATTTTCATATATAATTTTTGTTTATTCATTGCATCAGACATCTGTATGTTTATCTGCTTTTATTGCATTGATTTTATGTTTGTATGTACCATGGATCCATGTCTATTTATATAACCTGTAATAAATTGTGTTGTAATATTCTACTAATTACTGTTGATTAGTTCCTGTAGCCTTTGAGGCCTACTTGTAGTACTTAATAACTGCTAAATATAGGATCATTCCTATACTCAAGTCAATTACCACACTGACTTACACTACCATTTCCACACTCATTAGATCTTGCCTCTTTTGGCGCTCCTCTCTAACCCTCGACACAATATATTCTCTCTTTTTGTGGGTAGTTGGGGATCCACTTTAGATAGGAGCCATAGGTCGCTATTCTTAAGCGCTGTGAGATTCATTATTTCTTTAACTACCCTGAAACATCACAGTTCAATTAAAGAAGTTTGTGTTTTCACAGCGGAGAGTGCGGGACCTGTTTATTTCATTTGTTTACTTTTCCTACCCAGAGCACCCCGGACGTTGGAACTTTATTGTGTGTGCAGAGCCCCTGCTTTATGTTTTCCTATATGCTTATATACATGTATATTTGCGTTAATATGTGTATATGCACATATTAACACATAAATATATGTGCATATATTCATATACGTATATATTTACATTCTGCTGCACTAGTTCTCATGCCATGTCTGACGACATGAGATCAAGGCTCCCATTGGAGCCTATGGAAGCACCCTCTCGTGAGCGAGAAGCTTCCGTGCAAAGCGAAAGCGAGGTCGTGATCGCATTGCACCTAACGTAATACCAGCACACATTTGCGTGCGCTGGTATTACTAAGTGGAGCACAAATATCGCTTTTGGGGAAGCAATATTTCTTTCATGTAATTGGCAAGAGTCCATGAGCTAGTGACATATGGGATATACAATCCTACCAGGAGGGGCAAAGTTTCCCAAACCTCAAAATGCCTATAAATACACCCCTCACCACACCCACAATTCAGTTTTACAAACTTTGCCTCCTATGGAGGTGGTGAAGTAAGTTTGTGCTAAGATTTCTACGTTGATATGCGTTTCTCAGCATTGTTGAAGCCCGATTCCTCTCAGAGTACAGCGAATGTCAGAGGGACGTGAAGGGAATATCACTTATTTGAATACGATGATTTCCCTAACGGGGGTCTATTTCATAGGTTCTCTGTTATCGGTCGTAGAGATTCATCTCCTACCTCCCTTTTCAGATCGACGATATACTCTCAATTTACCATTACCTCTACTAATAACTGTTTTAGTACTGGTTTGGCTAACTGCTATATCTGAATGGGTGTCTTTTGGTAAGTATGTTTTCATTACTTAAGACACTCTCAGCTATGGTTTGGCACTTTATGCATTTATATAAAGGTCTAAATATATGTATTGTACTTATATTTGCCATGAGCCAGGTTCATGTATTTCCTTCTGCAGACTGTCAGTTTCATATTTGGGGAATGTAAACATTTTTAGGAAATTTTTTTCTTACCTGGGGTTTAGTCTTTTTTCAATTGACTACTTTTTGCAATTGCGGGTATTAGGCCCGCGGGTGCATCAAATGCTAAACTTTATTGCGTCATTCAAAATACGTTTATGACGCTACTTCGTAATTTCCGGCGTCATACCTGATGCCGAGACCTTTCACACGGCAACGTCATTAGTGACGCAAGTGTGTCATTTCCGGTTATTTTTGGTGCCCAAAAAAAGGAGTTTACGTTACGTTGTGTGTCATACTTGGCGCCAAACTTTTCATTATTTCAAGACCCCTTGTATGTTTGCCTCTTGCTTTTTGCTATCAGAGGCCTATGCTATTGCATTTTTCCCATTCCTGAAACTGTCATTTAAGGAAATAGATAATTTTGCTTTATATGTTGTTTTTTCTCTTACATTGTGCAAGATGTCCCAATCTAATCCTGCCTCAGAAGTTTCTGCTGGAACATTGCTGCCTGACATCGGTTCTACCAAAGCTAAGTTCATTTGTTATAAAATTGTAGAAATTATTCCACCGAATGTCATTTGTAATAGTTGTCATGATAAACTTTTACATGCAGATAGTGTTTCCATCAGTAATAGTACATTGCCAGTTGCAGTTCCTTCAACTTCTAATGTGCATGATATACCTGTAAATTTTAAAGAATTTGTTTCTGATTCTATTATGAAGGCTTTGTCTGCATTTCCATCTTCTAATAAACGTAAAAGGTCTTTTAAAACTTCTCATTTAGCTGATGAAATTTCAAATGACCAACAACATAATAATTTATCCTCTTCTAATGAGGATCTATCTGATTCAGAAGATCCTTCTTCAGACATTGACACTGACAAATCTACTTATTTATTTAAAATAGAGTATATGCGTTCTTTATTAAAAGAAGTGTTAATTACTTTGGATATTGAGGTAACCAGTCCTATTGACGTTCAGTCTAATAAACGTTTAAATGCTGTTTTTAAACTTCCTGTGGTTTCTCCAGGGGTTTTCCCATTTCTGAGGCTATTTCTTATATGATTTCTAGGGAATGGAATAAGCCAGGTACTTATTTTATTCCTTCTTTAAGGTTTAAAAAATTGTATCCTTTACCAGCAAAATCTATAGAGTTTTGGGAAAAAATCCCCAAAGTTGATGGGGCTATTTCTACTCTTGCTAAACGTACCACTATTCCTATGGAAGATAGCACTTCCTTTAAGGATCCTTTAGATAGGAAGCTTGAATCTTATCTAAGGATGGCCTATTTATATTCAGGTCATCTTCTCAGACCTGCTATTTCTTTGGCTGATGTTGCGGCTGCATCAACTTTCTGGTTGGAAAATTTAGCGCAACATGAATTGGATTCTGACATATCTAGCGTTATTCGCTTACTGCAACATGCTAATCCATTTTATTTGTGATGCCATTTTTTATATCAAAATTGATGTTGGATCCATGTCTTTAGCTATATTAGCTAGAAGAGCTTTGTGGCTTAAGTCTTGGAATGCTGATATGACATCTAAATCTAGATTACTATCTCTCTCTTTCCAAGGTAATAATTTATTTGGTTCTCGGTTGGATTCTATTATTTCAACTATCACTGGGGGAAAATGAGTTTTTTGCCTCAGGATAAAAAACCTAAGGGTAAATCTAGGGCTTCTAACCGTTTTCGTTCCTTTCGTCAGAATAAGGAACAAAAACTCAATCCTCCCCCCAAGGAATCTGCTTCCAATTGGAAGCCTTCCTCAAATTGGAATAAATCCAAGCCATTTAGGAAACCAAAGTCAGCCCCTAAGTCCGCATGAAGGTGCGGCCCTCATTCCAGCTCAGCTGGTAGGGGGCAGATTAAGGTTTTTCAAGGATTTTTGGATAAAATCTGTCCAAAATCATTGGATTCAGAGCATTGTCTCTCAAGGGTATCGAATAGGATTCAGAGTAAGACCTCCTGTGAGAAGATTGTTTCTCTCACGCATCCCTGTAAATCCAGTAAAAGCTCAGGCTTTTCTGAAGTGTGTTTCAGACCTGGAGTCTTCAGGGGTAATCATGCCAGTTCCTCCTCAGGAACAAGGTTTGGGGTTTTATTCAAACCTATTAATTGTATCAAAGAGAGAAAATTTATTAAGACCAGTTCTGGATCTAAAAATTTTGAATCGTTATGTAAGAGTACCAACTTTCAAGATGGTGACTATAAGGACTATTCTGCCTTTTGTTCAGCTTGGACATTATATGTCCACAATAGACTTGCAAGATGCATACCTTCATATTCCGATTCATCCAGAACACTATCAGTTTCTGAGATTCTCTTTTCTAGCCAGGCATTACCAATTTGTTGCTCTTCCATTTGGCCTAGCAACAGTTCCAAGAATCTTTTCAAAGGTTCTGGGTGCCCTACTATCTGTAATCAGAGAACAGGGTATTGCGGTGTTCCCTTATTTGGACGATATCTTGGTACTAGCTCAGTCTTTACGTACTGCAGAATCTCACACAAATCAACTAGTGTTGTTTCTTCGGAAACATGGTTGGAGGATCAATTTACCAAAAAGTTTCTTGATTCCTCAGACATGGGTCACCTTTTTAGGCTTCCAGATAGATTCAGTGTCCATGACTCTGTCTCTAACAGACAAGAGACGTTTAAAATTGGTCGCAGCATGCCAGCACCTTCAGTCTCAGTCATTCCCTTCAGTGGCTATGTGCATGGAAGTTTTAGGTCTCATGACTGCAGCATCGGACGCGATCCCCTTTGCTCGTTTTCACATGAGACCTCTACAGCTTTGTATGCTGAATCAATGGTGCAGGGATTATACAAAGATATCACAATTAATATCCTTAAATCCCAATGTACGACACTCTCTGACATGGTGGATATATCGCCATTGTTTGGTTCAAGGGGCTTCTTTTGTTCGGCCAACCTGGACTGTGATCTCAACAGATGCGAGTCTTTCAGGTTGGGGAGCTGTTTGGGGATCTCTGACAGCACAAGGGGTTTGGAAATCTCAAGAGGCGAGATTACCAATAAATATTTTAAAACTCTGTGCAATTCTCAGGGCTCTTGAGTTCTGGCCTCTGCTAAAGAGAGAACCGTTCATTTGTTTTCAGACAGACAATATCACAACTGTGGCTTATGTCAGTCATCAGGGTGGGACTCACAGTCCCCAAGCTATGAAAGAAGTATCTCGGATACTTGCTTGGGCAGAATCTAGCTGTCTAATCTCTGCGGTGCATATCCCAGGTGTAGACAATTGGGAGGCGGATTATCTCAGTCGCCAGACTTTACATCCAGGGGAGTGGTCTCTCCATCCAGATGTTTTTTCTCAGATTGTTCAGATGTGGGGTCTTCCAGAGATAGATCTCATGGCCTCTCATCTAAACAAAAAACTTCCCAGATACCTGTCCAGGTCCAGGGATGTTCAGGCGGAAGCAGTGGATGCGCTGACACTTCCTTGGTGTTATCATCCTGCTTACATTTTCCCTCCTCTAGTTCTCCTTCCAAGAGTGATCTCCAAAATCATCATGGAACAGTCATTTGTGTTGCTGGTGGCTCCAGCATGGCCACACAGGTTTTGGTATGCGGATCTGGTTCGGATGTCCAGTTGGCCGCCTTGGCCACTTCCGTTACGGCCAGACCTACTATCTCAAGGTCCGTTTTTCCATCAGGATCTCAAATCATTAAATTTGAAGGTATGAAAATTGAACGCTTAGTACTAAGTCATAGAGGTTTCTCTCACTCAGTGATTAATACTATGTTACAAGCTCGTAAATCTGTCTCTAGAAAGATTTATTATAGAGTTTGGAAGACTTACATTTCATGGTGTTCTTCTCATAAATTCTCCTGGCATTCTTTTAGAATTCCTAGAATTTTACAGTTTCTTCAGGATGGTTTGGATAAGGGTTTGTCTGCAAGTTCCTTGAAAGGAAAAATCTCTGCTCTTTCTGTTTTATTTCACAGAAAGATTGCTTTACTTCCTGATATTCACTGATTTGTACAGGCTTTAATTCGTATTAAGCCTGTCATTAAGTCAATTTCTCCTCCTTGGAGTCTTAATTTGGTTCTGAAGGCTTTACAGGCTCCTCCATTTGAACCTATGCATTCTTTGGACATTAAACTACTTTCTTGGAAAGTGTTGTTCCTTTTGGCTATCTCTTCTGCTAGAAGAGTTTCTGAGCTATCTGCTCTTTCTTCTGTTAAGTGTGATCAGTCCACGGGTCATCATTACTTGTGGGATATTAACTGCTCCCCTACAGGAAGTGCAAGAGGATTCACCCAGCAGAGTTGCTATATAGCTCCTCCCCTCTACGTCACCTCCTGTCATTCTCTTGCACCCAACGACTAGATAGGATGTGTGAGAGGACTATGGTGATATATTTAGTTTTTATATCTTCAATCAAAAGTTTGTTATTTTATAATAGCACCGGAGTGTGTTATTCCTTCTCTGGTAGAATTTGAAGAAGAATCTACCTGAGTTTTTCTATGATTTTAGCCGGAGTAGTTAAGATCATATTGCTGTTTCTCGGCCATCTGAGGAGAGGTAAACTTCAGATCAGGGGACAGCAGGCAGATTAATCTGCAAAGAGGTATGTAGCAGTTTATTATTTTCTGACATGGAATTGATGAGAAAATCCTGCCATACCGTTATAATGTAAACTCAGCCTTGAATGCAGTAGATGTAGCTGATATCAGGCTGTCATGTATGTATATTTTACACTTCAGTTTTCTGGGAAATGGTACTTCTCTGGCTTTTAAACTGTATACATAGACTTAACCTATTTTGCAGGGACTTGCAATAGGTTTTAAATGACAATTAATTATTGAGGTAAAACGTTTTTTTGCTGGCATGTAAAAACGTTTTTTTCTCTGAGGTACTGGGTGAAAAAATGTTTTGGGCACTTTTTTTCCACTTGGCAATAGTTTTGATTTAAATTAGAGCAGTTCACTGATCCCTCTCACTGTTATGTGTGTGGGGGAGGGGCCATTTTGGTGCTTTCACTATGCATCAGAAAAACTCAGTCAGAGGTTCATTTTCTTCCTGCATGATCCGGTTCATCTCTACAGAGTTCAGGGATCTCAAGAGTCTTTTTTGAGGGAAGTAATCATTCACAGCAGAGCTGTGCTGATTGTATTGACTGTGATATAAAAAACGTTTATTTGTGTATTTTTTTCTGCTGCCTGGGTTAGTTATCATTTGCTGAGGGGAACAATCCTTTGCTAAAACTGTATATTCTGACAAAGATTGATGCTATAACTTAATTATTTTATCTGTTATAATATTTTCTGTGCTTCTTAAAGGCACAGTTCGTTTTCATATTATTTGTAAATTACTTTGAAAAGTATTTCCAAGTTGCTGTTTATTTGCTAGTGTGTTAAACATGTCTGATTCAGAGGAATATCTCTGTGCTATATGTGTTAATGCCAAAGTGGAGCCCAATAGAAATTTATGTACTAAATGTATTGATGCTACTTTAAAAAATAGTCAATCTGTACAAATTGAACATATTTCACCAAACAACGAGGGGAGAGTTATGCCGACTAACTTGCCTCACGTGTCAGTACCTGCATCTCCCGCTCAGGAGGTGCGTGATATTGTAGCGCCGAGTGCATCTGGGCGGCCATTACAAATCACATTACAAGATATGGCTACTGTTATGACTGAAGTTTTGGCTAAACTACCAGAACTAAGAGGTAAACGTGATCACTCTGGGATGAGAACAGAGTGCGCTGATAATGCAAGGGCCATGTCTGATACTGCGTCACAGTTTGCAGAACGTGAAGACGGAGAGCTTCATTCTGTGGGTGACGGTTCTGATCCAAATAAACTGGACTCAGACATTTCAAATTTTAAATTTAAGCTTGAGAACCTCCGTGTGTTACTAGGGGAGGTATTAGCGGCTCTGAATGATTGTAACACAGTTGCAATCCCAGAAAAAATGTGTAGGTTGGATAAATATTTTGCGGTACCGACGAGTACTGACGTTTTTCCTATACCTAAGAGACTTACTGACATTGTTACTAAGGAGTGGGATAGACCCGGTGTGCCTTTCTCACCCCCTCCTATATTCAGAAAAATGTTTCCAATAGACGCCGCCACACGGGACTTATGGCAAATGGTCCCTAAGGTGGAGGGAGCGGTTTCTACTTTAGCTAAGCGTACCACTATCCCAGTGGAGGATAGCTGTGCTTTTTCAGATCCAATGGATAAAAAATTAGAGGGTTACCTTAAGAAAATGTTTGTTCAACAAGGGTTTATATTGCAACCTCTTGCATGTATTGCGCCTGTCACGGCTGCAGCAGCATTTTGGTTTGAGTCTCTGGAAGAGACACTTCAATCATCCACACTAGATGACATCACACACAAACTTAAATTCCTTAAGTTAGCTAATTCATTTATTTCAGATGCCGTAGTACATTTAACTAAACTTGCGGCTAAAAATTCAGGATTCGCCATTCAGGCACGCAGAGCTCTGTGGCTAAAATCCTGGTCAGCTGATGTTACGTCTAAATCTAAATTGCTTAATATTCCTTTCAAAGGGCAGACCTTATTCGGGCCCGGCTTGAAAGAGATTATTGATGACATTACAGGAGGTAAAGGTCATGCCCTGCCTCAGGACAAGGCCAAAGCCAAGGCTAGACAGTCCAATTTTCGTTCCTTTCGTAATTTCAAAGCAGGAGCAGCATCAACTTCCTCTGCACCAAAACAGGAAGGAGCTGTTGCTCGCTACAGACAAGGCTGGAAACCTAACCAGTCCTGGAACAGGGGCAAACAGGCCAGAAAACCTGCTGCTGCCCCTAAGACAGCATGAATTGAGGGCCCCCGATCCGGGACCGGATCTAGTGGGGGGCAGACTTTCCCTCTTCGCCCAGGCTTGGGCAAGAGATGTTCAGGATCCCTGGGCGTTAGAGATCATATCTCAGGGATACCTTCTGGACTTCAAATCCTCTCCCCCAAGAGGGAGATTTCATCTGTCAAGGTTGTCAACAAACCTAACAAAGAAGGAAGCGTTTCTACGCTGCGTACAAGATCTTTTATTAATGGGAGTGATCCATCCAGTTCCGCGGTTGGAACAAGGACAAGGGTTTTACTCAAATCTGTTTGTAGTTCCCAAAAAGAGGGAACCTTCAGGCCAATCTTGGATTTAAAGATCCTAAACAAATTCCTAAGAGTTCCATCGTTCAAGATGGAAACTATTCGAACAATTTTGCCCATGATCCAAGAGGGTCAGTACTTGACCACAGTGGATTTAAAGGATGCTTACCTTCACATACCGATTCACAGAAGTCATTACCGGTATCTAAGGTTTGCCTTTTTAGACAGGCATTACCAGTTTGTAGCTCTTCCATTCGGACTGGCTACGGCTCCAAGAATCTTCACAAAGGTTCTGGGCACTCTTCTGGCGGTACTAAGACCGCAAGGAATTTCAGTAGCTCCGTACTTAGACGACATACTGATACAAGCTTCAAGCTTTCAAACTGCCAAATCTCATACAGAGATAGTACTGGCATTTCTAAGGTCGCATGGATGGAAAGTGAACGAAGAGAAAAGTTCTCTCTTTCCACTCACAAGAGTTCCCTTCCTGGGGACTCTGATAGATTCTGTAGAAATGAAGATTTACCTGACAGAGGACAGGTTAACAAAACTTCAAAATGCATGCCGTGTCCTTCATTCCATTCAAGAGACCAGAAATTCTCTTCTATGGTGGCTTTATCGGCCACATCTGTCCAGGGGAATGCCATTCAACAGGCCAGACTGGTCAATTGTAACAACAGACGCCAGCCTACTAGGTTGGGGCGCTGTCTGGAATTCTCTGAAGGCTCAGGGACTATGGAATCAGGAGGAGAGTCTTCTTCCAATAAACATTCTGGAATTGAGAGCAGTCCTCAATGCTCTTCTGGCTTGGCCCCAGTTAGCAACTCGGGGGTTCATCAGGTTCCAGTCGGACAACATCACGACTGTAGCTTATATCAACCATCAGGGAGGGACAAGAAGCTCCCTAGCAATGATGGAAGTATCGAAGATAATTCGCTGGGCAGAGTCTCACTCTTGCCACCTGTCTGCAATCCACATCCCGGGAGTGGAGAACTGGGAGGCGGATTTCTTAAGTCGTCAGACTTTTCATCCGGGGGAGTGGGAACTTCATCCAGAGGTCTTTGCCCAAATACTTCCACGTTGGGGCAAACCAGAGATAGATCTCATGGCGTCTCGACAGAATGCCAAGCTTCCGCGCTACGGGTCCAGATCCAGGGATCCGGGAGCGGTCCTGATAGATGCCTTGACAGCACCATGGACCTTCAGGATGGCTTATGTGTTTCCACCTTTCCCGATGCTTCCTCGATTGATTGCCAGAATCAAACAGGAGAAAGCATCAGTGATTCTAATAGCGCCTGCATGGCCACGCAGGACTTGGTATACAGATCTGGTGGACATGTCATTCTGTCCACCTTGGTCGTTACCTCTGAAACAGGACCTTCTGATTCAGGGTCCTTTCAAACATCAAAATCTAACTTCTCTGAAGCTGACTGCTTGGAAATTGAACGCTTGATCTTATCAAAGCGTGGTTTTTCTCAGTCAGTTATTGATACCTTAATACAGGCTAGGAAGCCTGTCACCAGAAAGATTTACCATAAAATATGGCGTAAATACCTATATTGGTGCGAATCCAAAGGTTACTCTTGGAGTAAGGTTAGGATTCCTAGGATATTGTCTTTTCTACAAGAAGGTTTAGAAAAGGGGTTATCCGCTAGTTCCTTAAAGGGACAGATCTCAGCTCTGTCCATTCTGTTACACAAGTGTCTGTCAGAAGTTCCAGACGTTCAGGCTTTTTGTCAGGCTTTGGCCAGGATTAAACCTGTGTTTAAAGCTGTGGCTCCACCATGGAGTTTAAACCTTGTTCTTAACGTTTTACAGGGTGTTCCGTTTGAACCCCTTCATTCCATTGATATAAAGTTGTTATCTTGGAAAGTTCTATTTTTAATGGCTATTTCCTCGGCTCGAAGAGTCTCTGAGTTATCAGCCTTACATTGTGATTCTCCTTATTTGATTTTTCACTCGGATAAGGTAGTTCTGCGTACTAAGCCTGGGTTCTTACCTAAGGTAGTCACTAACAGGAATATCAATCAGGAGATTGTTGTTCCATCCTTGTGCCCAAATCCTTCTTCGAGGAAGGAACGTCTTTTGCACAATCTGGATGTAGTTCGTGCCCTTAAATTTTATTTACAGGCAACTAAAGATTTTCGACAAACGTCTTCCCTGTTTGTCGTTTACTCTGGTCAGAGGAGAGGTCAAAAAGCTTCTGCTACCTCTCTCTCTTTTTGGCTTCGTAGCATAATTCGTTTAGCTTATGAGACTGCTGGACAGCAGCCTCCTGAAAGAATTACAGCTCATTCCACTAGAGCTGTGGCTTCCACTTGGGCCTTTAAGAATGAGGCCTCTGTTGAACAGATTTGCAAGGCTGCAACTTGGTCTTCGCTTCATACTTTTTCCAAATTTTACAAATTTGACACTTTTGCTTCCTCGGAGGCTATTTTTGGGAGAAAGGTTCTTCAGGCAGTGGTTCCTTCTGTATAAAGAGCCTGCCTATCCCTCCCGTCATCCGTGTACTTTTGCTTTGGTATTGGTATCCCACAAGTAATTATGACCCGTGGACTGATCACACTTAACAGAAGAAAACATAATTTATGCTTACCTGATAAATTCCTTTCTTCTGTAGTGTGATCAGTCCACGGCCCGCCCTGTTTTTTAAGGCAGGTAAATATTTTTTAAATTATACTCCAGTCACCACTACACCCTTGGCTTCTCCTTTCTCGTTGGTCCTTGGTCGAATGACTGGAGGTGACGTAGAGGGGAGGAGCTATATAGCAACTCTGCTGGGTGAATCCTCTTGCACTTCCTGTAGGGGAGCAGTTAATATCCCACAAGTAATGATGACCCGTGGACTGATCACACTACAGAAGAAAGGAATTTATCAGGTAAGCATAAATTATGTTTCTCCAACATAGGTGTGTCCGGTCCACGGCGTCATCCTTACTTGTGGGATATTCTCCTCCCCAACAGGAAATGGCAAAGAGCCCAGCAAAGCTGGTCACATGATCCCTCCTAGGCTCCGCCTACCCCAGTCATTCTCTTTGCCGTTGTACAGGCAACATCTCCACGGAGATGGCTTAGAGTTTTTTAGTGTTTAACTGTAGTTTTTATTATTCAATCAAGAGTTTGTTATTTTGAAATAGTGCTGGTATGTACTATTTACTCAGAAACAGAAAAGAGATGAAGATTTCTGTTTGTATGAGGAAAATGATTTTAGCAACCGTAACTAAAATCCATGGCTGTTCCACACAGGACTGTTGAGAGCAATTAACTTCAGTTGGGGGAACAGTATGCAGTCTCTTGCTGCTTGAGGTATGACACATTCTAACAAGACGATGTAATGCTGGAAGCTGTCATTTTCCCTATGGGATCCGGTAAGCCATGTTTATTACGATCGTAAATAAGGGCTTCACAAGGGCTTATTAAGACTGTAGACTTTTTTTGGGCTAAATCGATTCATTATTAACACATATTTAGCCTTGAGGAATCATTTTATCTGGGTATTTTGATATAATAATATCGGCAGGCACTGTATTAGACACAATTGGGAGGCGGATTATCTCAGTCGCCAGACTTTACATCCAGGGGAGTGGTCTCTCCATCCAGATGTTTTTTCTCAGATTGTTCAGATGTGGGGTCTTCCAGAGATAGATCTCATGGCCTCTCATCTAAACAAAAAACTTCCCAGATACCTGTCCAGGTCCAGGGATGTTCAGGCGGAAGCAGTGGATGCGCTGACACTTCCTTGGTGTTATCATCCTGCTTACATTTTCCCTCCTCTAGTTCTCCTTCCAAGAGTGATCTCCAAAATCATCATGGAACAGTCATTTGTGTTGCTGGTGGCTCCAGCATGGCCACACAGGTTTTGGTATGCGGATCTGGTTCGGATGTCCAGTTGGCCGCCTTGGCCACTTCCGTTACGGCCAGACCTACTATCTCAAGGTCCGTTTTTCCATCAGGATCTCAAATCATTAAATTTGAAGGTATGAAAATTGAACGCTTAGTACTAAGTCATAGAGGTTTCTCTCACTCAGTGATTAATACTATGTTACAAGCTCGTAAATCTGTCTCTAGAAAGATTTATTATAGAGTTTGGAAGACTTACATTTCATGGTGTTCTTCTCATAAATTCTCCTGGCATTCTTTTAGAATTCCTAGAATTTTACAGTTTCTTCAGGATGGTTTGGATAAGGGTTTGTCTGCAAGTTCCTTGAAAGGAAAAATCTCTGCTCTTTCTGTTTTATTTCACAGAAAGATTGCTTTACTTCCTGATATTCACTGATTTGTACAGGCTTTAATTCGTATTAAGCCTGTCATTAAGTCAATTTCTCCTCCTTGGAGTCTTAATTTGGTTCTGAAGGCTTTACAGGCTCCTCCATTTGAACCTATGCATTCTTTGGACATTAAACTACTTTCTTGGAAAGTGTTGTTCCTTTTGGCTATCTCTTCTGCTAGAAGAGTTTCTGAGCTATCTGCTCTTTCTTCTGTTAAGTGTGATCAGTCCACGGGTCATCATTACTTGTGGGATATTAACTGCTCCCCTACAGGAAGTGCAAGAGGATTCACCCAGCAGAGTTGCTATATAGCTCCTCCCCTCTACGTCACCTCCTGTCATTCTCTTGCACCCAACGACTAGATAGGATGTGTGAGAGGACTATGGTGATATATTTAGTTTTTATATCTTCAATCAAAAGTTTGTTATTTTATAATAGCACCGGAGTGTGTTATTCCTTCTCTGGTAGAATTTGAAGAAGAATCTACCTGAGTTTTTCTATGATTTTAGCCGGAGTAGTTAAGATCATATTGCTGTTTCTCGGCCATCTGAGGAGAGGTAAACTTCAGATCAGGGGACAGCAGGCAGATTAATCTGCAAAGAGGTATGTAGCAGTTTATTATTTTCTGACATGGAATTGATGAGAAAATCCTGCCATACCGTTATAATGTAAACTCAGCCTTGAATGCAGTAGATGTAGCTGATATCAGGCTGTCATGTATGTATATTTTACACTTCAGTTTTCTGGGAAATGGTACTTCTCTGGCTTTTAAACTGTATACATAGACTTAACCTATTTTGCAGGGACTTGCAATAGGTTTTAAATGACAATTAATTATTGAGGTAAAACGTTTTTTTGCTGGCATGTAAAAACGTTTTTTTCTCTGAGGTACTGGGTGAAAAAATGTTTTGGGCACTTTTTTTCCACTTGGCAATAGTTTTGATTTAAATTAGAGCAGTTCACTGATCCCTCTCACTGTTATGTGTGTGGGGGAGGGGCCATTTTGGTGCTTTCACTATGCATCAGAAAAACTCAGTCAGAGGTTCATTTTCTTCCTGCATGATCCGGTTCATCTCTACAGAGTTCAGGGATCTCAAGAGTCTTTTTTGAGGGAAGT